>NC_060951.1:62313774-62563774 GCF_022045245.1 Lucilia cuprina
CGGAGGCCAATAAACTACTTCCCCTCCCAAAAATAATTGTCACAACTAAGTTTTATATAGGCATTATTGACCATACCGATGTTTGTAGTGATCGACCCCTTACCTTTATATAAAAATATAACAATACATCTATATTTGATCCGACCTGCCATAAAAAGCATCTGTTAGAAATTCATTTATCTATAAATTCCATTAATACATCGGATTTAAGGTAAAATTTATCATTAAAGTTTCATTATTAAAAATAATTCATTTTTAAAAAGAGGACTTTGGGATACTTTCCTGTACCGTTTCGAAACGGTGTTAAGGTAGCGTAATCAGTATTTTAACTTATATCGCTATTTTAACTTATTTCGTTATTGATATTTTAGCGTTATCAATATTTTCGCTTATTTTCCGATAGATTGGCGATAACGGTTACCAACCATGCTTTTACGGTATTCAAATAATTTCCTTAATATTAAACCTAGAAAATGAGACATATGATCCTGATTGAATGAACATTCATAGGAGTACGTTGTTTTCTTTAACTGGTAAATTTGGAATCAATTAATCTAAAGACCCCAAAGACGTCTTAGAGAGATCGAAGTTTACAATATTTCTATCAGACATGATTTCAAATGGTTTGTTTTTCTTTAAAACCGGTTCATTATCATTATCTTTGTGGATATATTTCTGATGATATGTTTGAAATGTTATGTTTTTTTGGATCTTAATCACACTTTTTTCATTGATGAAATTCTATAAAGGAAGGTCTATCACTATTTGAAATGTCGATTCGATTTTGTGCCACTGTACTTTAAGGTCTTTAAGTTCCAAAACAAAAGTAAAAACTCTTGCTTAATTTAGTTAATCACATGTTTAAAATTAATTGCTTTCTCTAAAATAAATATAATTTAAGAAATATTGAAAACAGAATTTGGAAAATAATGTTACTAAAATACTATTGCTGTTTAATTGTTATAAAGATTTAATTCTTTTCTATGTGGTCTACTTACCATAATTATTTATGTTAAATAAATATAAACAATAATATTCCAATTCCAAAGAAAATTTGCAATTCAAAAAAATAACAAAATGTAAATTTTATGCAAACAGAAATATGTTTTGTTATTTGTTTTTCTTTTTATTATACTTTGTTATTTTAACAAATTTTAATTATTACTTATTAAACAATAAATCAACATTTACATATTTTAATAAAAACAAATAGATTTCACTTTAAAAAAATACAAAATTTTGTTTCAATTATTAACAATTTCTTTAGTACACTTCAAAGAATTTCAATGTTCATTACATATATTTTTTCTCTTTGAAATTCCAATTTTATTATTTCTAACGATTTAATTTAAATCTTCTTATTTCAAAAAAAAACACTTGTTAAATTTCCATTTATTTTTTTATTATTATGTATTTTCGAAATTTAAATGTAACCAACTAGTTTATATTTTTTTATGACCAATATACGGATAAAATAGCCCACCGCTTAGAAAGACACCCGCAAGATGACTGACTGCCTAACTGTAGTCAGTCGTATAATTTTGTTATCCTTTTGAGATTTTTATTATTATTTTTCATAACAGTACGAGCAACATCATTTACCGTTACACGAGTCAAACTTGAGTGAAAGTTACGAGCAAATGCGCTCAATGTGTTAAAGTTTAGGGTTACCATATTAATGTTGGATGATGGTGGATGTTGACCTTTTGCTTTTGAAATTATAAAAAAGAAATATTTTGATAAATTGTGAAAATCTCCAAAAGTAGACAAGTAAGAAGTTATAGACGGGCGAGGCCGGCCATATAATACCCTGTATACGAATGTAATTTAATTTTCATAATAAAGCATTTAAGTTGAATTCTACCTTGCCTTAGATATACTTTGATAAATCATTTATTGTTGAATAAAATTGTGGACATTAAAGTTAAATTTTGAAGGGGGCTTTTTACAGGGGCTTGGGTTAAATTATAAAGTTCTTGAGAGTCATCAAGGCTAGTAAAGAACTTGGTTTTGCAGCTTTTTGTCAACATACGAGTATATAAAACATAATTATGAACTTAAAAGCCCTATTTGGCGGGTGTAGTTGTATGGGGCCTAGGTGAAATAATGGACCGATGTTAACTATTTTTAATAGGCTTCGTCTACGGTACCATAGAAAATCAAGTGCCAAATTTCATTGAATTATCTCCAAAATTGCGACCTGTAGTTTGATTACAAGGTTTGTAAGCCCTATTCAGTTCAGTTGTATCGGGGCTAAGTGAAATAAAGGACCGACCTTTAATTATTTTCAATAGGCTTTGTCCCTGGGACAATAAAATATCATTTACCAAATCTCATTGAATTATCTTCAAAATTGCGACCTATAGTTTTATTACAAGGTTTATATGGAATCGGATTCTGAGCCGATTGGTATACTTTAAGGGTTGTATAGGACGTTACAAACATCAACAATTGATTATTGATTGATTTATACACCGGAAAAATATCGATGTAACGTTCACATTACCTATATTTTTAAGAGCGATCTCGAGATGCAACATCCAGTCCGCACTACAATTTGTTTTCTTTAAGTTTTCGTGTAGTTTGACGAAGCGGTCGCAATTGTATTCATATTTATAACGTAACTATTCGATAAATGTGCATATTTTAACAGCATGTTTTTGAAATTAAAGCGATTTTCGACACAACGGTTTCTTTTTTTTTTTAATTTATAAACAATTTCAAAATGATCTTTACTTTCTTCACAATTTACTATACTACTCTGCAAAAACTCGGTAATGGGTTGTACTTCCATAACCACTTACTTCTCAATGACCAATTACTAGCCATCTGCATTACTTTGAAGTACTCGAGTAATGACTTTCTTTCAATCTGGTATAGAAGTACTTTATTTTCGCCTTTGTTATTTTGCTTGCGCATTTTATTTAATTGCGTGTTAAGAATTGTGTTTTATAAAAAACAAAACAACATTAACTTTGCATCTAAAAACAATTATTTGGCTAAGCAGTGGTGTAGTGGGTAGAACATTTAACTAACAAACCGAAGTCCCTGGTTCGTATTCTCACTGGTTCCTTTTTATTATTAAAAACAACTTACTTCTTACAACTTCTTTGTAAGCAAAATATACTTCTTTAAGTCCCTATCTGTAAACTAGCGCAGAAGTACTTGTCTCCAATGACTTCACCGTGTTAAAATAATGAGTTAAAATGCTAATGAAGAAGTAGTAAGAAAGGGTTTTATTAACATGTTAACTCATTACTTTTCAATTTTTTCCTGGATATATCTATAAAGAAAATGTAAGGTTTGTTAGAAATATAAATAATTATTGATTATTTATAATTGTTACAAAATGCTTGTATCTGTTTCTCGATTGTAGTTGTGGTTTTTATTGTAAATTGCAATAATGCTGTTGCAAGCAAACAGGGGTGTTAGATGTGACGATTTTGACAATTTTTTTTTTTTTTTTTTTTGAAATTTTGAAAATACAGAAATTTATTTCATTTGTTCAATATTTAATGAACAAAATTAAAATTTACATATATGAATTTCATAAATCAATCACATTTGCTAAATCACATAACAAAATATAACAGGAGAATAATAAAAAAATTGGAAACCAACATAAATTAATTGATTAAATAAATAATTGCAACTAATTATTTTTTTAAAATTTCAAACCATATTTGATCAAAGTCGTTTCAAAAAAAAAATACTGTGAATGTGTTGTAACAAACCTACCAAAAATCCAATTAGATTACGAAGACAAAGGCATTAATCTCTAAATAATCGTATATTTGGATGTTTTTAACATAGTTATCTGTAAAGATTTTGACGTTTTTTTATTTTATAATTTTGACTATTTATCATAAATAAAGGATAACGCCCCTGCATGCAAACGAAAATGGGGAATAAAGAATAACAAAACCGGTGTTACCATGTAGAACAATATAAAAAGTAGTGTTGCCAGATAATGCATTGCCTTACACAAAGTATATTAAACGTTTTTTAAGTAGAATATATTATTTTAAATTATAAATTAAATAAAATATGTTTCAATTATTTTAAATTTATAAACGTAAAGTTTTATTCAAATAAAATTTCCAAAAAAAAAACATTAAAATTGATCATGTGCTTGTTAAAAATTATAAATATAGAAATAAAATATGTAACAAGATAGAAGTTAAGTTAGAGGCCGACCAAGACATTTAAGCCAAATTTAAGTTCCTATAATTATAAAATTCATGAAGGTCATAAAAGCTAGTATAGGACTTGTTTTTGTAGCTTTTTGTCTAGATACGAATTTATTTAACGTAATTATAAACTTAAAGGACCTTTTTGGCAGGTCCATGGGACATAGGTGAAATAATGGAATGATGTTAACCATTTTTAATAGGCTTCGTCTCCGGTACCATGTGCTAAATTTCATTGAATTATAACAAAAATTGCGATCTCTAGTTTGATTACAATATTTACATAGACGGATATAGCTAAAACGACTCAGAAACTGATTCCAAGCCGATTAGTATACTTAAAGGTAGGTACAGGACTAATATTTTTGTGCTTTACAGACATCAGCACAAACCCAATATACCCTCCCCGCTAAAGTGGTGCGGTTTGTAAAATTATAAAGCCCTTCGGAATAATGCGTTATGAGCAAATGTACTTGTTTTAGGCAAAACGAGATGAACCCAAAAATTTTTGATAGATCTAAATCCTTTAAATTTACTAAATATGATTTAAAACATGTCGAAAATATATTTTCGAAAAAGATTTGCTAGTGTAATACTGCGTTGCGTCAACTCTAACTAAATGTTTTAATTGTATTTTTTTTTTTATTTTTAATGTATAATTTTTTCTTTCGATATATCAATTAATATATCCGCAAACTTATATTGACACTTTCAGTTTAAACTTGCCGCGAAAGGGCTAAAAACATTAAGTGCCAGTCCACATTAGGAAATTTTTTTTGGAATCTTGATTTTGCATGAGAGAAAGAAAAGGATATCATTCATCTATCTCGCGGTACGGAGTTTCTCGTACACGGAAACTTGTTTTGTTTTCTTATTCTTCTCATTCGTCAACAACAAATCAATGCAATTAATACGTAGTTTTTGAAACAAAAGTTTCTACGTGTGGACATGAAGGAAACTTCAAAAGAAAATTAAGAAAAAGTTTCTCAACAAAACTTTCCTAGTGTGGACCAGGTCTTAGTCTGACGTATTTAATTAAACGTTTTGTTTTTGAAAAAAAATACAATAAAATAAAAAAATCGCTAAAATAAATTTAACAACATGGCAATATCAAAAACATGGCATCACTTTTTATAACTGCACAATAAGGCAACACCTTTTTTTCTTTTAATTTCTTTCACATATTTCTTCTTTGTATTCAGTCGTTGTCGGATTCTTGAATTGTGTAGTTGTTTTTATTTTACTTGTGTGTTGTTATTAATTTAAAAATTAAAAATTGGGTAAGTAGACTGTACCCCCACATTTATTTTTTCTCATTTTATTTTCGTTGCATTATTTATTATTGTAAATTTTTATTTGTATTACCATAATGCATTATGTATACTTTTTAGTTTTCTGATGTGTTTTAAACTTAGATAAAAAGGACATAGAATACTTTTATTGTTAGCGTAGTTGTGTTAATATTTTTTTCCGGCTTAACTAAAAAAGAACAATTGTATATATAGTTGCAGTTTTTTTGTAAGCAACAAGAAAATTGTGAAATAGTTTTTAGTTCTTGTAAACAGAAAACCGGTCAGGGATGGATATGATGTAATTGTATATTAATTATAAAAGAAATTTGTAAAAAGTAAAAACTTATTTAAAATCAATTTTTGATTTTGCGACGAAAAAAATTAAAATAAACGAAACGTTTCCACATTATACACAAACTTTTCAAAATGTTTTAATCGTTTTGTACATGAGCAAAAATAAAACGGTTACTTTTTCGAGAGAAAAAGCAAAAACAAAATAATTGGATTTTCGCTCATCTACTTGCTTTTGTTTCTTTTACAATGATACATATAAGATCAAAACAAATGCAGAAACGTAGATATATAATAAAAAACCATTTAGTGCGTGTTTAATTCAGCCAAGCACAGAAAGAGAGACGCTAAGAAACTGTTATTGAAGTGATGAGAACAATACAATTAAAAAAAAGTATTAAAAGTATTGTTCTTATGTATAATTCTTACTATGCATTCCTGAAAATTGTTTGGAGTGTACGAATTTTTTGCAAGTTATTCTCTTTTTTGTTGTTTTTACAAATTTTGTTTGCAATTTCTATCAATTTTTAGAAACTTTTGTTTCAGAAACTATGTATTAATTGCATTGGTTTGTTGTTGTACGAATGTGAAGAATAATGAAACAAGTTTCCGAGTACATGAAACTTCGTACCGCGAGAGAGATTAATTGTATTCTTTCTCTGTCATGCAAAATCAAAAGCTGCCCAAAAAATTTTCCAAGTGTGGACCGGCAAATAGAAACTTTTGTTTCAGAAACTACGTGTTAGATCTGATCCACACTATGAAACTTTTACTTAATTCTCTTTTGAAGTTTCCTTAGAGTCCACACATAAAAACTTTTGTTTCAGAAACGATATATTAATTGCATTGATTTGTTGTACGAATGAGAAGAATAATGAAACAAGTTTCCGAGTACATGAAACTTCGTACCGCTAGAGAGATGAATTGTATTCTTTCTCTGTCATGCAAAATCAAAAGTTTCCCAAAAAAAAGTTTTCTAGTGTGGACCGGCAGATAATTGCATTGATTTGTTGTTGTACAAATTAGAAGTATAAATGATGAAACAAAACACGACTGTGACTTCGTTGAAAAACGTTGTTAAAAAGACATAGGGCCATAATTAAAGCTACGGCAGTAACTACAAATTCTCTCATATTTCTATATATTTCTTTTGTTTTTATTTTCTGTTGCCCATTCACTTGGTTTTGTTTATAAAATGTATGAAAATATTTAGAAAGTACGTATTTTACGAATTAATTTTATGTCATAGAAAAAATTATTAAATTAAAGCCTCAATTCTGTTTCATCATTAACCTATATAAATAATATTTGATAAAATTCTAAAATGATAAATAAACATTTACTGCATATGTGTGGTATACGGCCAATTTTTGAAGAAAAAGTTAAATAAATTGAGCATACAATTTAGTCAGCGTCAGTATTTTTTATAATTTTGACATTTTTCCCTGACAGCCAATTCGCCTTCAAGTGCAGGCACAATGTCAAACCACATATAAAAAAAATATAACCAATTCGCTCGGTATTCTAAGTTCGCCGATGACTCTACCTTATAAAATTAATATACCTTGGTAAATATATATACTTCTTGGATAAGAGTTACCATTATTAAATTATTATAAATAAAATATATATATATATATATATATATATATATATATATTATATATATATATATATATATATATATATATATATATATATATATATATATATATATATATATATATATAATATATATATATATATATATATATATATATATATATATAATATATATATATATATATATATATATATATTATATATGTATATATATATATATAT
The DNA here is from genome assembly GCF_022045245.1 of Lucilia cuprina. Lineage (NCBI taxonomy): Eukaryota > Metazoa > Arthropoda > Insecta > Diptera > Calliphoridae > Lucilia > Lucilia cuprina. Next base: position 62,321,372 of record NC_060951.1, read on the forward strand.
ATATATATATATATATTTTTTTTTATATTTGTAAAAAATAATATAGTGCGTCCTCGATTTGCGCAACGGCCAATTAGCGATAAGTGCAACTTTGGTAGCTTCTCCCTCTTTTTATTCCCTTTGGTTTTTCAGCTAGTAACTTTATTTCATATTGTTTGCTCAAAAATTGGCACTTAAAACCGTGATCTTACTAAAAATGTATAATGTTAGTTCAGTGTAGATATTTTTATTTAGATGTAGGGTTCTAAAGTTGAAACGAAGAGTCGACTTCTTTCATTTAGTTAAAAGTCTACTTTTTGAATTTTTGCATTTTATGAAAAGTCGATTTTTCGACTTTTTTGTTCATAAATAATCGACTTTTTCGACTATTTTAGAGTTTTTGACTTGTCTCTACAATTTTCGACTTTTTGATTTTTTCGGCTTTTTGACAATTTTCGACTATTTTTTACTTTTTTCGAGTTTTTCCGACTATTTTAGAGTTTTTGACTTTTTTCCGACTTTTCGACTTTTTTCGAAACTTTCCGACTTTTTTTGACTTTTTTTGACTTTTTCCGACTTTTTGCGACTTTTATTAACAAAGTCGACTTTTTTCACAGACGATAGTCGAGTTATCGACTTTTTTGAACAAAATGGTCGACTTCGACTTTTCGACTTTTTTTGACAAAAAGTCGATTGTTCAGTTATTCAAAAGTCGATTTATAGAATTTCAATACTGAAGTAAATACAGTTAACAACAAAACAGACAATTAAAAAAAGCATAATGATGCTGTGAAAAATTGTACTTATCACAAAATTTAGATTTATGAATCTGAAAACCTTTTTTAACTAATCGCTGCAAGTTATATGTTAATCTACTGCACGATTTATATAAAAATTTGCTTTATCTGATAAGGCCTATAAAAGGACGTAATAGTCTGAGAATTTCTGAGTCAATTGTAATCTCGAGATCTTTAAAGAAATAACAACATTTCAATAAGATATTAAAAAAGTAAATTATTATTGAATTAAAAAAATTTTAAAAAGAAATAAATATCATCTACATTGTGCTCTATTATACAAAAATCTTAAAGTTGCTCTTTGTGAAGCGGTACTTACTTTTTCTTCAAAAAGACTTGATATAAATTGTCAATTAATAAGTTTTTGAACTTGCGAAAAAATTAAGAAATCATAAAAATACAAATAAACTTATAAACAATGATTGAATAAACAGAAATATATGTATTAAACAAATATTTCCCAGAATTCTACATTGGCAAGAGGCTTATAAAGTATGTATATGTATGATTAGCGTGGTAGTTTACTACGCACATGGATGTGTATGTGTAAGCAAATTATGCGGGAATCAATTGTTATCGCAGCATGTTCGGAAATCACATGTGTTTACAATATGTATGTGTGTATTCTGTCATCCAACATTTTTTCGATTAACTTGTATTTTGAAAAGTTTATAAAAAGGATTTTAAAATGAAAAAGTGGATGATTTGGAAAGTTGACTTTTTAGAACTTATTTTTAGTGTCCTTTTTATATTGTATTTTTAAATATCAAGCATTTTTGTCTCATTTGAGGGTATTTTTCTTATTTCGAACAACTAACCATATGGCAACACCGATTATGTTATAAGTATGGCGAGGGTGGGAGTTCTATAATACATTAGAAAATCTATTTAAAAATATAAAATTTTTTCATATGAAAAGTTTGCATTATGGATTCAACTTGTTTTGTTTTCTACAAATCGCATTAAACTTAACATTGGTTAAAGTTAATCTAAACACTCCCTCATAAAAGATAAACACATTTTATTTAATGAACCATTTTTTTAACAATTATTTAATAAAATTTTGGAAGAGGATGTTCTAAAAATATTAGGTTATGTATTTCTAAAATTTATTAGTTATCTGCACATGGTGATTGGTTTACTGCTTTAATAAAATAAACAGTTTGCTATAATATTATAGAGAAGGCAATATAAGTAGGAACAGGGCAATATTTTCAGTCTTGAAATAAGTCATGCATAAAATCTTTGGACATATATTATGAATATAAAATGTAACTTAAGTTTTCAAATAACTATTTGGTAGGATAAATATAATACAAAAAGAAAAGAGAGTAGAAATATTTAAATTTTCGTTGCTTTTCATTTATATTTTTTACATTCATTTCCTTTGTTAAAGTATTTTTAAATTGTATTTTATATTCCTATTTTAGTAAAGTTAAATGTAGACTTAATAATATTTAAATTAAATACCTTTAATCAATTATAATTTTGAAGACTTTAGCAGTAAAATAGAATTTGATATTTTTAGTGTAGCGTTTTAAAAGAAGTAGGTTTATTTTATAACGCATATTTTGTGGTTTTGGTTTTTATTTCATATATCGTTTTGTTCGTTTTTATTTTGCTTTGCACTTTCACCTGATTTTTTCCCATTACCCATTCTTCACGCGCATAATTTTGTTCAGCATGTTTTCTTTCTTAAATTATCACCAATATCCAGTAATCAGAAATAAAAAGAAAAAATTTCATCATTTTAAAGCTGTATTTAATGGCGTTTTTTATAAAGTAATCAATTCTTATTCTCAATATTTTTTATTCTCAACTTAAAAAACCCATAAAATGGTATTAAATTCAACCAAGATGTATTTTATTGCGGCTTATAATGGATTGTAATCAAGATGGATATATCAAAAAAAAAACATCACTCAGTGGAAAAAATAACTAAGCAACTGGATGAAGAAAAATGTGTCAATTTGCCGAAATTTATTAATATAATACAAAATAATGTATAATTATTTTAATATGTTATAATTCATTTGAATAATTTATTATTGATGAATAATAAATATTGTATATTATATGAAATTCGATGTCAACACTTATTAAAGATTCAATAAACAATAATATTAAAAAAGAATTTCTTTGTTTTTTTTCTATCAATTATAAAATACATATGAATTTATTTTTTCTGTTTCCAAATATGCTGTGCCCTCTTCTAAAATTGATAACACTCTGTTTTTGTATGTATGTATGTAGGTTCGGTCCTATTTCCTATAGCGTGTCTTTAGTGTCGAAATTGGTAAAAATAAAAATTAAATTTTATACCTAAAATAATGGATAATGTTCGTATTTCAATCGACTAGGAATTGCTTTCAAAATTTCCCAAAAATTTGATACAATTAATGCATAATAACCTAACTAAACTACAGACTACATAAGTAGATTTAAACTGCACTTTCATGTTTTTTTTACGTTTACATTTTAAAGGATATTTGCATTTCTAAAATGTCAGACGTGATATTCGAACACATTTAAGGTGATAAAAATATCACAATAAAAGTATTTTTAATTATGATACCCAAAAATTTTATACATTTAATGCATAATAACCTAAAAACTTGGTTTAATATACATACTACATAAGTAGATTTAAACAGAATTTTGATATTTTTTTTTTTTGACGTTTATATATTAAAGGATATCAGAATAAGTGTGTTTTTAATTATGATACCCTATAAAAAGTGCTAAGATTGATATTGAAATAACTTTAAAAATGCAAATGTTAGAAATGTTTTTAATTGTTCAATCTTTAGGACCTTCTCATGAAAAGCTTAGACTTGTGTCATCTTACGAAAAATTAATTTAATTGTTCAATCTTTGTAGACCTTCTCATTGAAAAGCTTAGACTTGTGTCATCTTACGAAAAATTTATTTAATTTACGAAAATCGCGTCCGATATAAACGTTCTTTTAAATTATAAAGTCTAAAATATCTTAAAGTATTAAACTAACGATCTTAACGAAGAATAGACACAATCGTAAAGTACATATTAAAACGAAATGGAATTGTTTTTTTCTTACGACTCCGTTTTTGTTGAATAATATTTTTTCAAACTATATGCGAAAACGTAATCAAAGGGGGAATATCCTTGCAATCCAAGTGCCGCGACGAAAGAGTTGATAATTTTTTCAAACTATGTGAGAACATGTAGAATATCTAAAATAGATATTTATCGAATTTAAGGTATATATCTCTATGAGTCAATAAATAAGTCCTTTTTTAACATTTTAAGCTATTAAATTATGAAGAATAATATTCTGTGATATTTGAAAAATGTTTTCATCAAAATAAGGTGTGTTATACGTAAAAAGTTTAGAGGTTTAGTTTTGTGCCCGAAAAGATTAATTTATATAGATAAAGGGTATTATTTAACAGTCATTTATTGAATTTTTCTAAATAAATCCACATAAACTAGAATTATTAACGCCGTGCCTCGTTAAATCAGTTGGTATTACATTTTATCATTTTACAGTATTGTTCAAAACCTAAGCAACTTTTTTTGGCATTGTATACAAAGTGCTATATTTTCTATTTTAATTGATTTATTCAAAATTATATACTTGATAATAATAATAATATTATGTGTCTACATTCTAATCTATTATAATAACAACAAAATTTTAATTCAATTTCGCAAGAAAATAATAACATAATTAACTCCATAAATAGTTGTTCGCAACTTTTTGATTTTCTTATGAAAAGTTTAATTCCTATTTCCCGAAAACTACTCTTAAATCAACCTTGGCAAAGGTTTTGGTTCATTATTACGCTGAAAATCGCAATAAAGTAAATTGTTCTGGTCGGTGTACTCAATCATATGATTTATTTTGTTGGCGGAAAATGTCCCAAAAAGTAAAAAAAAACTTTGTGTTTCAACATAAGTACTAACTCTTCAAAAAACATGGTCACAGCATTAAATTTTTGCTGTCCATTTATTATTGGGTCTTTACTAAAAGAGTATGTTATACTATTTCCTTTGAACCTCGCATACGCTGTCCGAATTTAAGAAGGAAAATGTGAACCCGTATATTCTACCCAAAATTATATAAAATTTGTAAAAGAAACTAGTTTCTTTTAGTAAACTCTGTGCCATGTATTCATATGCGGTTACATCGTACATAAAGACTTAAAAATGCATGGAGGTCAAACAAGTAAGGTAGTGGACAAGATTTTTAGTGAGTAGATGTTGAAATACAAATAAAATTGAATTGGTTTACTTTCTGCGACATTTTAAGCCAACATATGTACAAAGTAAATCGAACAATGGGAATCAAATTCTTTGATTGTCCATTAAAATCTCCTGACCTAGGTCTTGTAAATACTATGAATATCGATTAAGGATGCCAATTGGGACAGGCTTTTAAAAATCGCGGGATTCAGGATTTTAAAAATTGCAGTTGGATTATTTGGGATTTGTGGGATTTGCATCAATAATATCGATAAAGCTTCTAAAAATTATTAGCCGGATGGTTCCAAGTACAAGCCTTTTTTTAATTTTTTTATAAATAACTTAACTTACAAAACAACCAAACAAAAAATAAGGATTTCTTTTAGGACATCACGAACAAACTTTGTAGTAGAAGAAATAAATGTTATCAAAATCTATCGGGCCTGTTTTTCGCTCATTAATCATTGCCTCAAAAGAGAATCGAACCCACTACCTCCGGTCTACCTCAACACTAGCCTAAAGGTATTTTACAATTCTGTATTTTTTAAAGGTGGATACCGTTCAAGATTATCAACCATTTCGAAACGGTGATAAAGTATTGATAACGGTATTTGAACTTATTTTGGTGACGTCATTTAAATGCAATGGTGTTTAGGCTTATTTTGATAACGGTATCTTAGCGGTAACGGTACTGAGCTGAAAGGATGCTGTAATGGTTTAAAGGGCGCTATATTTTACAGAAATCGAATATACCTTTCTCCTATATAATGATATTACATTGAGATCTTTTTAATTGATTAGATATTTGTAGATGAGTTATACAATCGCTAAGGATAAATACAATAATTATAAAAAACAGTACTATGTCGGTAACGTTTTCTTAGCGGTATCGGTACTGAGTTGAAAGAACGTTGTAATGGTTTAAAAATGGTAAGGCTGCTATATTTTACAGGACCTAATCTTAAATTCCTTTTTTCTATACGATGACCTTACATTGAGATCTATTTAATTGGGTATTTGTGGATGATATAAAATAACAGTACTTTGGTTTATTTCGGTGACGTCACCTTTACCGAAACCTAAGTACCGTTATTTCATACCGCTTCGTATTGGAGCTTTTTTAACTTTTACCACTATAGTAGGTATGTTCTATTGAGTTTTTACTAATGTTTGTAATGCGCAGAAATTTTGAATATTTTTCAGAATTGATTATTTTACAACCCAAATATTAAGCCTATTAAAAAAATGTCCTAATTCAAAGGCAATTTCAAAAACTATTATTAACTTGTTTTTATAATAAAATTTTTCATTCTATATTATCCCCCAGGCCCCATATAAACCATTTTTCAGAAAATTATTTTATCATCAATAAATTGTTTTGTATGTATGGATATGTAATAATGTAAAATTCAATGTATTATGAAAAATAAGACTCATTTATACTCATAAGTGGTATATGGTATTATTTATAACATACTTTTCTTTGCAATCTTTTGTTCTTGTCAAATATTCAGTATATTCTTCGAGAAAACTATGTGATCTATTTATTAAATTAAAAATAAGTAAATAAAAAAGGCCTCAAATTAAAATCTCGTGTTAATAATAATTTCGAAGTAAAATTATTACATATTATCATCATGTACAAATTTAAAAAATATATAGTTTTAATGAATCTGGATTTTATTTTTCTTTTCAGATATGAAATGGAGAAACTAGCACAGGAAAAAATGGAATCTTTAATGAAATATGTCCCTTTTATTGATTTTGTTTTAGAAATCGATAAAGAAAAATATATTAAATTTAAAAATATAAGAAAATGGATTATATTAAGAAAGAAAAAGTATGTAAATATTTATTTAGTTTTTTTTATTTAAACACATATTTTAATATTATTTCAGGTACCCTTTAAGTGATTTAAATAAAATTGAACAGTCTATTACAACACAATACAAGAATTTACTACTTGAAAATAATGTGGTAAGTTAAATATAAATTAAAATTTAATTTTTCTTTTAACCTGAAAATATATAATGAAAATTTACCGGCAATTTGTTTTACAAAATGTATATGTATGTACACACTAATTCTTATCAGCGGTTATGTGGTCTTAATTGTAAATTCTATAAATGACAAGCATTACCATATGTTTACCATATGTTTACCATGTTTTTGCACAAAATGTGCCGAACTGGCAACATTATTGGTATCAACAGCATCCCCAATTAAAACATTTGCCCAGTGGCAACATTAGCAAGTATTTGTTTGTTTTTGAAAATATTTGCAAAGCAATCTGCCGGGAAATTAATTTTTTTGTTTAAATCTAAAGTGCAAATAAATAAAATAACATTTTTTTATTATTGCAGAAAATACCTGAACATATAGCAAATATTTTTGCTCCAATGAATTTTAAGCAATTTGTAAATTTATGTTCCGACGAGGAAGAAGATGCTGTAGAAGAAGATGATACTAAAAAGAAACATAATTCTTCCACAACAAGGAAATCAAATTCATCAAAAGAAGACAAAAATAAAAGAAATAAAAAGTACTCCAAAGCAACAAAGGAAGGTAAGCTCATTGAAATAGACATTAAAAGTTATTTTAAATCAACTTAGTATCAGTTATCCACTTACTCCGTGCTTGATTTACGATAACTTTTTATTGGAGATGTCGTTTTATTTTAAAATTTGACTAATCAAATACCTTTTGGGTATAAAAATAATTTTATATTAAACTATGCTGACATTTAATTAATAATTTTGCCCTTAAATTTCTTTTTTTAGTTGATGATAGTGATGATGATTTAGAAATCATTAGTATTGATTATATAAAACCAGATAATAAAGAACCAAAGAAGAAAAATTCCAACTCAAGTAAAGAGGTCATTAAAGATGCTGAAATTGATGATTTATCTAAAGATATTTTAAGTAAAATTGATAAATTAACAGAAGATGATATTAAACAGAAGAAGAACTCTATTTACGAACCCATAAATTATACATATCAAGAAAAGGATTTTGTTGATATAACCGAGGACAATAGTGAACCTATTGAAGAGGAAAATACAATTTTTCAGAGACGCTCGACAAATTCTGATGGATTATTTAAAAGACGTACAGATTTTAAAGATGAAATAAAAGATGAAAAAGAGCCATCGCTAGAAGGTAATCAGGAACCAGATGTAAATATGTTTAATTTAAATGATGTGGATGATGAAGTCGAAGTGCAAAATTTTGAGAGTGATAATAAAACAAAACATTTCACCAAAAAACCGATAGATATTATATCTTTAGACTCATGTAGTGATGATGAGGATAGTAATCAACCTTCTACCTCTAAAGCCGCTTCTTTAAAGTATAAAGTCTCTGCTACTGCCAAGGAAAACGAAAATATAACGGAAGAAAATTCCAATAGTAATTGTAGTAACACTAAGGTAGAATTACTGTGTAATACCATCGACTCAGCATTTTTGAATGTTAGTGATTTAATGGAAGAATTAAATGAACCCAAAGATTTAGAAAAACCATCACCAAGTCAAATTTCAAACCAGCCGCCAGACAAACAAATATCAGATAATAGCAGTGATAAAGAGAACGTTGTAAAATCATCAAATACCAATAAATCCAGCAGTCTAAGTCAAGAACAGATATGCCAACTATTCGCAGATATTTCGAATAAAAAAGATTTTGATATAGATACATTTTATGCTGCTTTATCATGTGTCAAGCAAATGAATTCACCCTCAATAAGAACAAACAGCACAGAAAATAATTCTCCTTCTTTAGATGTAAACGAGACTCCACCACCAGCTCCTCCACCTATTAATAATATCGGTATCCCGCCAGTACAACCATTACAGCAGCAGCCACCACCACAGCAACAACAAGCTCCATTTGCTTGCAATCTAAACCAACCAACAACTAATATTTGTTATCCACCCCAACAGCCTCAACATTGTAATCCTTCATTAACATCTTATTATCCCCAAAATGCAAATTTTGTATCAACACCAGGGGTGGCGCCAGCACCTCAACCACCCAGACCAAAAGTGAACATTAACGATCCACGCATTATAAAGCAACTACAGGTTATACAAAATTCACCGTTGTTTACCTATAACTTCTTGAATTCTGAAATTGCTGAAAATATAATGCAAATTTGTCAATCACAAAAATTTCAACAACCTCAACAGCAAACAAACTTTTCACACAACAACTCCACATATACACATAACAATAGCAACACAAATACTACGTCCTTACGAACAAATAATTTGCGTAGGTCCTGCGATACTGCGCCAACAACATCTAGTAGGTTAACTTATGGCGAATATAAACGTAGACAACAGGAACAAAAATTGGAGCTGGAAAGACAAAGGGAACAAGAACGCAAGGCAAAAGCAGAACAATTGGAACTGGAGAAAAAGAAAAAGGAAGAAGAAATACGCTCTAAATTATTGTCTACGTTAACACCTTGTACAGAACAATTAACAACAATGTGGAGTCAACAAAAGAACTCAAACAATAACTCCGTCACAGTAAATAATACTAACAATATGGAAAAGGAAAAACCAAAAAACGATGTGGAAAAAAACAACACTTCACCTCCAGTTACTGTTGAAAATAATGACGAAAATAAGGAAAAGAAAAGTAAACAAAAATCCAAAGAAAAGAAAAAAACCAAGTCTAAAGATAAGAAAGATAAAGAAACAACAATCCAGGGTAAAGGGATCATAGACCAAAAACTCAGTCGAGTTTATAATGAATTAAGATGTACCGTTAAAGGATTTGATCAACTGCACGATTATATTCCTAACATTGAGGAAACTACAAAATCGAATGATAACACAGATACTTCTTCAAATGCAGAAGTAACCTTTACGCCTAGACCTATTGGCCTAAGACGAAGATCTAGCATTCATGCTCTCTCTGCCATAACGGAACAATTAGGACAACAATCCTCAGATTGTTCAGATTCTGATGTAAACCAAAAAAGGGTCAGAAGATCCTCAAGTAATTATGAACCAAAACGCCCTTCAATAGACACTCATAATATTACATCCTCAGAAGATTCGATGCAATCTTTACCAAAACGTAGAAAAACCATAGATGAAATTTTAAAGCCAAACAAAAGATCAAAGGCCATGCGAATAGTAGATGATGACTCGGCAATCTCATCGGAGGATGATAGCGTCTCTAAGAATTCTAAAGAAAATTTTAACATAAATCAACCGGTTATTAAACTACGACGTATATCAAAAGATTTTATAAGAAAACATACTAACAGACGTAAAGAAGATACAGAACCGCATTCAAGGCTAAAGAAAAACTGTGAAAAAGTCTTAAATCCAGTTGAACCCGCCCAAAAAGTGAACAAACTAAAAAGATACAACAATGATTGCCAAATGACAGAACGTAATACTTCCTTCTGTGTACTTTGCAGATCTAAACCCTCGGATTTGACAAATCATTATATAGGCAGACATAAAACCGAATCTTATGTAGCTCGTTTAGATTGGGCAGAACTAGATGATCTATCTATTAACACACCCTTTGCCAAACTATTACCAAGAGGAAAAAATTCTCGTTATGATCGTTATGAAGTGGAATGTCCCTTTTGTCAAGATAAAATTGCAGATCAATTCATTAATCTCTATCAACATTATTCTGTTCATACAGGAGAGTATGCTTTCAAATGTTCCCACTGTAACCTAACGAAACCCTACAGGCCCGATATACAATCCCATATTCTTCACTCGAAAACGTGTCGCAATGCCACTATACAAATCATGTATCTTTATCCGCCCAATGCCCAATGTATTTATCTGCACTATTGTACCATCTGTAATTTCGTGCAATTGAACGAAGCCAATGTTTTGAAACACTTGAGAGAGCATCATGAAAGTGCCAAAGCCATTCCAAGTAATGTACAAAAATATATATTAGCAGCCATGAGTGATGGACCCGATATAAATGAAGTAAATAAACCACCGACACCTGCCCCAACACCACCACCAGCTATACAAAAAGAGACAACAGATGAAGAAGAAAAGATTAATGGCGTTAAAAAGGCATGTACACCGCTTGTAAACGACAAAACTGTACAGCTTCCTGGAGAAGTACAACAGGTTACAACGTCGATGCCGTCCAATGATTCAAATTTAAAAGTTGATGATAATTCTCCGTCTAATGATTTAAATTTCAAAGTTGATGATGATGATATTCCCGTTGGTAATGAACCTTGTTGCGAGGAAGAATTTTTAGAGGAGGGCAAATATTCGTTAGAAGAACAATTGAAACAATTACATGAAGGACCCACGCAACAAAATGTCACCACTCAAATACCCATGACAGTTATACATTGTATTGGCGAACAGATAAAGCAATCTCCAAGTGATCTCTCAACAGTTTCCAATACACTACCACAACCACCGTCAGATAGACATCTACCCATGATTATAAAAACTGAATCGAACATAGATGTCGAAGAAAATCTTTTGCTTACACCTCCTAGACCCTCATGTAATAAAGAAAAAGATGTCTGCAATACAAATATCCCTGAAGTTTCAAAAACACCAGTATTCATCACCTATGAAAAGTATCGTAGCTTTCCGCAAAATGTCAACTACTTAGGTCTATACAAATGCATGATAGGCGATTGTTATTATTCTACAGACTGCCCAGATGAATTTTTCAAACATTTAACTGATCATTCCACGGATCATGAATCAAATTCCATTGAATCATATCTACAGTGTCCGTATTGTGTTTTACCCATAGAAATTGTTATGAATTCGATGCTATTGGTAGAACATGTACGCAATCAGCATGGGAACCTAATTTATCAATGTTCTTTGTGTTGTTATCGCAGCTGTGATGCCTCCAATGTTTACATACATCAGCAATTGCATCATAATACTCAGCTAGACTTATGCAAAATTTATAAAAGCACCACCGCAAGTGAAGATCCACAGGTTAACATTGGATTGGATGGAAACTTAAATGAACAAATAATGAAAAATGTTTTTAAAATTGTTTGTAGTGGTAAGTTAACATACATAATTTTGTTTATTTTTAATTAAAAACATCTCTTTTCACTTTCCCTTCTAGTTTGTAAAAAAGATTTCTATCATACACAACCTTTAATAGAGCATCTTAATAGTGAGCACAAGGCAAAAATGGACAATAGCTTAAAAATCTACTCCTGCATATATTGTTCTTTAATGGTTGAAAATAAACATAAAATACGTATACATGTATCCACTAAACATCCAGAAAAGCATCCTTACATTTACGATCACAATACACAATGCAACAGTATAAATGAGGTAAATAACAAAAGAACTAAAAAACGTTTTTTTTTTAATTTATTTAAAACTATTTTTAATTAATAATAGGATTTGATACGCGGCATAGATGTTCTTTCTCTATCTGAAGCAGTGGCCTATGAGGAAATTCAAACAGCTAAAGCAAACGAAGACAATTTACAAGATATTAAGCCAGATTTTAAGCAGCTGCAGCAAATGAATGAAGAAACGGTTAAAGTGCGCTTAAGAAAATTAACTGCTTCTACGGGAGTACAGCCTGATAAACTCTATCGTTGTCCACACTCTTCGTGTGGTGGTTTCTTTACCATTTTTGATTTGTGGTTGAGGCACATGAAAGTGCGTCATCAATGTTTGGAATGTCAATGTCCTCACTGTCCCACACCGAAATTGCTTACAGTAGAGCAATTTGCTTTGCATTTTGAAGAACATCGACGCCATACTTTTATCTGTTACTATTGCCCAACTACGTGGAGTAACAAAACATTGGCTTTGGAACATGCCGCCAAAGAGCATAGTAATTTAGGCCACATGCGCTTCGAGCAAATACGTTTCAATCTTACATACTCCTATGCCATTATGATACAAAATGATTTATTAACAGAACATGAACATTTCATTGCTGAATTCCTGCTCATATTGGATAATCGTTTAAAAGTTTTAGAATTAAATGAAAAGGGAAAATTAAAACATCAATGGCCGGTAGCAGAAAATACCCTGTGGGTTAATGATTATCTGCATAAGCTCCACAATCGCAAAGTGGTGCGTACCTGTTTAATGAAAGGCTGTTCATTTCGTACTTTCAGTGAAGACAATCTTTTTGCACACTTACGTACCTCACATGTCATCGCTGGCACCTCGTTTAATTGTTCCAAATGTAATTTCAGTCTATCGGTCTGCACCAATTTCGATGAAGTCATTAATCATATAAAATTACACAATGAATTTATTTGCATTTGTGCTGCTTGCTCCTTAAGTACGCTAAGTCGCCAAAAAATGTCTAACCACATACGGGGCCAGCATTCGGCGCGTGATGTTCCAGCAATTCAGCTATTTAAGACCAATCAACAATTATTTATTAAATTATTTATAGTATTCGCAGACAATCATCTAACCTTCTCAACCATGAAAAATTGTTTCTGTTGTGGGGAAAAGAATATGGAAGGTGATGTCTTTAGTTTACATTTGAAACGATATCATAAATTTTCACTCAATTACTATTGCGAAAAATGTCCAGATTTTCAATTTAAATCATTAAAAGATGTAAAATCACATTTTCAACAGCTGCACTCCTCAGATGCTTTTAAGATACGCACTGAATTGTCGTCCGCAAATGACATACGCGTAAACGAGTTAAATGATTTTCAAGTGGAAATTTCCACGGAAGTTCAAACGTCCTTTGCGTTACATATTAAAGATGAACCCATAGATGTAAATAATATTGAAGCCGAGGATGATGATGTAATATTGCTTGAAGATAATGATGTAGTTATACAGGATTCTTTAAGAGATGAACAAGTACAACAGCCTAAGTTAATACCACAACTAAAATGTGCCTCATTTAGTAAATTAATAGAACCCTCAATAGCCTGCCCACCGAATATGGACGCTGCAATAAATCAACCACCAACATTTCAACAACACCCCACAACATTTAACTCAATTTTAGCAGAATCCCCCATATCAATGCAAACCGATTTTGTAACCGCAAATCAAGGTTTTTATCAAAACTTAACCTCTAACACAGTTCCTAATACTCGGTTTATGGTTAATTCGTATGAAAACCATAATATTAATATGTCCATGAATCAGTGCAACAATTTAAATCTAAATGTTGCTCCAAATAACAATACAAACACTTTCCTACCCCACAATAACGCGATGAGAAATCAAGTTGAAGCTTTCCCGACTGTTAATAACGTTTATACACATCAAACAACAAATAATTCTTATATGGGCCAGACAAGGTTTGTGCAAATACCAGCAAATACGGTAATGAACCCAAACTATGGTTCCACATCCAATACTCGAGATAATCAAAATAATGTTTATCAAAACACATCTTCTGTTAACGATATGTATAGTTTCTAATTACTTTTATTCAAAACTTTCGTGATAGGTTATTTATTGTTTTTTATTTTAATTAAGTTTTGTTTCAAATATTTTGAAACAGTTTTGTATATTATTTTATATCAAATTTTAAAGTTAATTTTTTTATTACAAATATATGAATACTTTGAAATAAATTTTTATTAAAATAACAAAAAAATGTTTTAATTAAATTTGTACATGCCTCGAGTTTACGTTTTGACTTCTATAGGTACCAAAAATTAATAAAAGCTGAAAACCGCTTTGAAAATCTTGATGTATGTTTAATTATTCCAACAAAAATCTTATCATTGAAACAAACGTGGATTTTGTTTTTTATCCAATTCACTAAAATTTGAGATCAAGAAGGAGAATTTAAAACTTTAAATAATTTGTTTTATATAAATAAATATTGTTTTTGGTTGGAATTTAATTTGAACAATTATATATCGTTGAGCTGGGAATTCCATTTTCAATAAACTAATAAAAGTTTCTATATGTGGCATCACCTAAGAATTGCACTTTAACGTTATAATTTGGCAACTCTAAATTTAACCAACTGTCACCTTGGCGACGTTGTAATTATTTTACGACGACTTTGACATTTAAGTAACTCAAGTTAGATTTTGTTAAATTCCTACGGAAATGAAGTAGAAAAAATTGATATTTTAAAGAATTTTATAAAGAAAATAATACTATAACTGTGTAACAAAGTAAAAAATTATTGGTAGCATACTAGCAAAATATCAGAAAGTTCTTAAATAATAAAAAGAAAAAGCGGTGATGTAAAAGTTATGAACATTTGCGTAGTGATTTATGAAAATTAAAGAGCTGTGAAGGGAGGAGCAGCAGTAGAGCAGTCAACACAGTAATTTTTATAGTGACAAAGAACACAAAAATATAAAAAATAAAGAAAAATTAAAACTAGATATCAAGAAACTTTAAAACAAGGCGTAGCAGCGCCAAATACTGCAAAAATACTTTATAAATCAAATAATAACTACGAGAAAAAATTAAAATGTAATTATAGAAATTGTATATATATAAATAAATAAATAAACAGACAATCCTAGCAGTGGAACAGAACAGACTGAATGTAAGATACTTTGAAGGTTAAGGGGATTTGTATGTTGTATTTAAATCAAGAGCTGATTCATCATCAGTGCGGTTCAGTTCAGTTCTGTCTTATGTGTGGTATGCAAGTCAAAATAAACAAGAAGAACTTGTTTTCTGCTGATTTGCAGCATAAAGCTTAGTTTAAGTTTCCCTTAACCATCTTCGATTTATTTTTCTTATTGTACTGTTCAGTTGCTAGTGATTGTCAAGGACACCATAATAATAAAAAATACAAATAATAAAGAGACAATAGCACGAATGTGTAAAAAAGTGTAATCAATTGAATGTATGTATGTTTGTGTCTCTTAAAACAGCAGTTGCCATGGAGGAGAAACGTATTGCCGATTATTTTGTTGTGGCCGGTATGCCAGAGAAGCCAAAACTGCTGCAAGAGAGTAATTTTAAAGATTCCAGCCATTTAAGGGCTGCCACCTCCATTGATCCCATAACAGACATTGGTGTCTTTTTCCCTTTATTGGGCGAAGAGATACCCGATGATTATACCGTGTTGGAAAGTACACCTACTGGACTACCTGCTAACTTAAATTATGGTTCTCTAAGATCAACAGAATGTTTCATTTACTACAGACGTGGCAAGGATCGTCCGCCATTGGTAGATATTGGTAAGTAAAGTGAGCTTATACTTATATGGGTTTAAACTAGACATTGTAATTTCTAAAGGGGTACTTTATGAGGGTCATGAACGCATTATGTCTGATGCTGAAATTGTGGCTGAAACACCAGGTGGTCGTGTGGCCAACGTTAACAATTCATCGGCCAAAACATTTTTAACTTATCGTCGTGCTCAAGCTGAAATGCCCTGCAATGAATTAGTTGTCACCGATTTGTGTGTAATTATTAGCAGCAAAGGAGAGAAACCACCACATGCCTTTTGTCTAATCTATAAGTCTTTGAACAAAGCCTTTACCGGTAGCGATGTTTATTTATGCTACAAAAAATCTATGTACCGTCCAAAACACATTAGTTATCAGCCGGAAATTTTATTACGTTATCCTACAGTTGATCATAATGATTTTCCATTAAATCTATGTCCAAGTGTGCCCTTATTTTGCTTACCCATGGGAGCTTCACTGGAAGCCTGGCCATATGTGGCCGAAAATAAAAAGCGTAAACCCACAGCGCCGGTATTTAGTACATTTGTTTTGACCGTAAATGATGGCACGTACAAGGTGTATGGTTCGGCTTTGACTTTTTATGAGGATTTTGAGTGAGTTTTCGTTTGATTAAAAAATCTGTACAAAATTTATGTTGTTTTATATTATAGTGCATCTCAGTTAACGGAACAACAGTGTGAGCTACTTGGTTGGAATGAGGAATTTGCACAAAATCATTCATTGCATATCATTAAAGCTATTTGTTTATTATCACATTACCCCTTTGGCGATACTTTCGATAAATGGTTGAAATATTTACACGTAAGTAAAATAGTAATTTCTTATTAATAGAGAATTTAAAAAATGCAATATTTTTATTTTAGCGCTTGGCTGTATTTGGTGTTAATTTACCCATACCTATAGAACGGTATATAACACAATTATTAGATGAGGTACCATTTCCAGCACCCAGTATACATTTACAGGTAAAAGAAATCATACAAAATTTGCTTGCAAATAATGTTTTGGTGCAAAGTCTTTTATAAAAAGTGTTAGTGAAATTTAATAGGTCCAAAATTATTTATTATAGACTGGACTTATAAATAAGAATTTATAAATATGTTCAAATTTAATAATCTTTAAATCCTTACAGTTATCAAGTGAATCAAATGATCGTATACTACTAACGCAACCTGAGGATTCTCCATTACCGCGTAGCGGTGCTGGATTTCATATGCTCCTGCAAAATTTAGGCACAGAAAACTGTTTACATGTCTTACTTTTGGCCTTAACTGAACAAAAAATACTCATACATTCTTTAAGGTAACAAAAAAAAAAAAAGAAATCCCAATTAAATAATGTTTAAATCTTCTTTTTAAATTAAAAATAAAAACTTTTCTAAAACAATAGGCCTGCTACATTGACTGCCGTAGCCGAAGCAATAGTTTCATTATTATTTCCCTTTAAATGGCAATGTCCCTACATTCCTTTGTGTCCACTAGGCCTGGCAGAAGTTCTACACGCACCAGTACCCTATTTAATAGGAGTAGATTCGAGATTTTTCGATTTATATGAACCGCCCACAGATGTTACTTGCATTGATTTGGATACCAATACCATAAGTGTAAGTTGTTTAATAAAATGTTTAGTAGCAGGCAAAATTGTAAGTAAAAATGTAATTTTTAGCTTTGTGAATCCCAAAAACATTTACTGGTTAAGTTGTTGCCCAAAAGAGCGGCTCGCATTTTGAAACAGACTCTTTCGGAATTGGAACAAACTAAACCGCTTAATATAGACTGCAACAATAGTTTAGATCGTGATTTACGCAAACGTAGACGTGAGGTAATTTAACATAAATATTGTAATCAAAAAATTTACATTTCAATAACATTTCTTTATAATCCTTACAGCTACATTTAGAACAACGTATACAAGAGGCCTTTTTATTATTTATGGCTTCAATTTTACGCGGTTATCGTGATTATTTGGTACCCATTTCAAAGGCACCTTCCGTGGGTGCCACTGATCCCAGTGCCTTATTTCAACTTAAAGCTTTTCTACGTTCTCGAGATAAGGTAGGAGAGTTGAATGAATTGTGATTTTTATTGTATATCTTCTGCTATTAATTAAAAAAATCTTTAATTATTTTCAACTTATTTGTTGTTTATTTTAAGGCTTATCAAAAATTCTTTGAATTATTGATGAAAACACAAATGTTTATACGCTTCATTGAGGAGAGATCATTTGTGTCAGATGGTGATCATGGTTTAACATTTTTCGATGAATGTGCCGAAAAGGTTGGTTCTTACGATGAAACACCATCGGATGTACGTTTGGTTGATTGGGAGACTGGCCAGAATAGTGAACGTACAAAATATATATTTCCACCAGATAGTATTGGACCCACCAAAGGTAAATTTGTTTTTAGTTACTAAAAGTTATTTTTAATAGTAATCAATGAGAAAGAGTAATGGGGCATAAGAATATACATAACTTGACCGAAATATCCACTTTAATTTGAAATATCTGTGGTTTTGTTTTTCCCAAACTAAAGCCTAAACTTTCACTTGTTTTCAGATCACAATGCCCAAGAGACAGTGTATAATTATGAAAATTTCACCTTAAATCCCAGTCTTTTGAAATCATCGAAAAAGACAGCATTATCGAGCTTAATACAACAACAAATCAATGGTTGTCTTGCACCCGGTTCACCTATTGCACGTCGTACTAAACATGAAATAAAATTGTCACAAAAAATGGCCAGACGTTGTCAAAGCCGTCCGGAGCTGTGGTCCAAATACTTACTAGCCACTTGCTATTCATTATATTTTCTGATTCTACCCTCCATGGTCTTGGATACAAGACGGGCTGGCAAAGAGCATGATATACTTAGAGCGGCCTATGATATGTTAGTTAAAGCCAGTAAAATAAAACTTAATTGTGATGAGTTTTGTTATCGCATTATGATGCAATTATGTGGCACTTACAATATGCCGGTATTGGCTGTACGCTTGCATTATCTTATGAAGAGGTCTGGCGTACAACCGAATGCCTTAACCTATGGTTTCTACAATCGTTGTGTTTTAGAATCGGAATGGCCTAGTGATAGCACCACCTTAAGCCAATTGCGTTGGAATCGTATAAAGAATGTGGTATTGGGTGCTGCTCACTTTAAAAGAGCTGGTAAATTGAGAGCCTCCAAGAAGCCTCTCTCTGCTTCATATGACAATAACCTAAGTACTCTGGAGACAGTAGATGGTACTTCACGTACCAGTCTGGAATCCTCTAATTCGTCACAACTATTAGCCGGTGCTGCTGGTGCAGCTGGTGATGGTTATGGTGTGAACATTTTAGACTTTTCAGCATTCGATAAATTACGCTCCAAATTAGGCAGTATTGTAAGACAATCGATTGGCACACAGGATGCTACCGATGATGTTATATCCAGTGCTGGCTTGTTAATTACTGGTGATTCAAAATTATCCTCAGACTCCACAGTAGGTCATGTACCGCCCGCCAGTCCACAACCCACAGCAAATGATTTAACTAAAAGACAACTTTCAAATCGTGAAAGTTTCGGTGGTGATGCTGAACTTTTAAATAAACTTCAAAGACAACATACTCTAACGGAAATGAATAATAAAAAGATTATGAATCTGGGTGATTACGATAAGGAGGCAAAAACTAATTTCAATGATTTGGCAAGTTCTCAAGAAGAATTAGATGATGATAATATACATGATACCGAAGATGAGGAAGATGATGATGAACATCCGCTATCGCATCAAATACAAAGTCCCACTAAGTACGATGTCTACTAAAATCACAAAATTGTTATTGATTTAAAATATATTTTAATTATAGAATATCACCCCGAACACCGGTTACACAAAACGATCCCTTGGGCGCCCTTAATGAAGAAGAAACTCCCCAACCAGTTCAAACTACAGAAGACCAGTCTGCCATAGGCGGTGGCGTGTCGTCTAGTTTTAACAATAATACTTTATATAGTGATAAACCCATATTGTTTAAGGGACAACGCAGTGCCACATTCGATGAATCCACTCAATTGAATAAAAATATGCAGCGTTCTGAAACTATGCCGGGTTCAAGTGTGGCCTCAAGTTTGGCAAATTTGGGTTCTTCGTTTAAATTAAATTTTGGGTGAGTTTTTATTAATATAAGTTAAAAGTTATATATTACGTATTAAGTTTAAACGTTAAAGAAACATTTTTGTTTGCTATAAAGTTGGTGATCAAAGAAAATTAGAAAAACACTTTAATTTTTTTAGTGTAGCATAAAATAATTTCTTTAAGATATTAGGTTATACGTTTTCGTTGCAAATTGAACTGTTGAATATTTTAAAACAGAAGCATTCTGGTGGAAATTTATTGAAATACTTATAAAAAAAATATTCTGACATTCCAATAAAATTGCAAATAAAACTAGATCTTCTAAGGTTATGCAAGGAAAACCGACGACTTCAAATTCAATTGGTTCCTTCTAATAGTGCCAGTACTACATTCTAAACTCCCCATTTTTGAAAAAAGACCCTTTAGCTTGCCTCAAGTTGTATCGAATATGTAGAGATTTTTTAACTTGTACTGATAGTCGAAGAACTATAAAAATTATGATTAACATGTAAACCACTATTATGGTCGATGAACTCTGTTTATTATTGGAGGAAGAAATTTCCCAATTTGTACTGCCATTTGTAGTTAGGACTATTAACAGATATTTATTTAAAACCTATCTGTATACAACATGGAAAATGGACTTGTTTAATTCAGGATTTCGTCTATACGAGAGAGAACAGTAGCTAGTGTCTCTCTTTCCTCTGTGAATCTCTTATATGGTGGGTACTTTATTTTCTGATCAGACTACATACAGGTTTTCACACTTTTCCACCCCTTTTGTTACTGAGGTTCTATAGTTGAAACGAAAAGTCGACTTTTCAACATTTTAAATTTTATTAAAAGTCGACTTTTGGACTTTTTTCGACATTTCGATTTTTTTACTTTTTTTTTTTGACTTCTTTCGACTTTTTTACTTTTTCCCACTATTTCAGAGTTTTTGACTTTTTTTCCACTTTTTTAAATTTTGGACTATTTTTGACATTTTTCTACTATATTTGAATTTTCGACTTTTTTCGACATTTTCTGACTTGTCGACTTTTTCGACTTTTATCGTTTATTATGAAAGAAAAAAATGTTTGTTGGTAAAAAACAAAAACATTTGTCCAGTTCACAATCGGTGTTATACGGTTGTATCGTAGTATGTTATAATTTTTTTATTATTGATTTGTTTTTGTTTAAAAAAAACTAAAATTGAAAACTTTATATGACAACAATACGACATCTATTGTGAATTGGACAATTGTGTTCACAGAATGTATTATCTTTCAATGTTCAGAAACTGAGATTCCTGGTTGTAATTCTGAAATAATATCATTCCCAATATATATGGATATTATTTCGACGAATACCTGGCAGTGACATAGAATTTGCTCCAGAGCTTAACTGACCTCTACCTTCGGTAATACATATTAAAATAAATAATAAATTGTTAAATGAAGATTTTGATTGTTTATGGTTATTTTTGAGTTTTTCATGCTAAGTGTAAACAATAGTTTTAAGTTTTTATATCTAAATTATTTTAAATCACAAAATTTAAAAAAAAAATCGATACTTTTTTTAAAACCATTAACTTTTATCGTTAGTTATAATTTATCATTAGCATTACATTTAATACCATATTATTTCAGTCGATAACACGCTATTTTATATAATTTTTTTTTTTTAATTTTTATTTATTTATTTTTATTGATGTAAACTTATTTATCCAATTATTTTATGTTATGTTGTGAAAAATTCAAATGTTTTCTTTTAATTTATTTTATAAACCAAAAACAAATATTGTAAAATGTTTTCGTAGACGTTATTCACCTGCACGCTTGTCCTTTAAGAAAGACTTGAAATTGCCCACCAATATTATAGAAAATATAAGCTACATAAGGTAAGTGTGTTGAATTTTAAACCAAAAAAAAAACAAACAAAACAAAACAAATGTGGCCACTAAAACATAGTTATTTAAAACAAAGATTTGGCCACATGTTTAAGCTTATGTTACTGTTTTAATTTATGTTATTAAAACTAAACTAAAAAAAAATAAAATTAAAATAAATATATGGTGAAGGTGATATGAAGAAAAAGGTGGTGGGTGACAGTTAAACACATAAACCTTAAATTTCTTTTCTAAACAAAAGTTGTACAGTTTGTTCAAAATATAGCTTTAGTTTTATTTCATATATATTTTTTTTGTTACTAATGTTAATATGCTTTTGTAATTTATTTAGTTTAATATTCATTTTGTTTTGTTATTTTATTACTTCTCGAAATGTAGAAAACAAACATTTGTGCATAAAATTCATTTTATTAAACATTTTTCAATATATTCTATAGACATTATTTCTTATAAATTAATATTAAGACACACTTTCAATAGAATTTTATAAAGGTTATAAATTATTATAAAGTAATGAAAATTTTAGTTATTTTTAAATATTATTCTAAAACTTTATAAAATTGTAATTGTGGTGTGAAAGTTTTTTTTTTTTTAATTATTTTATGTGGTTTTTAAAATATCTCTATCTTTTTTAAAAAGTCCTAATTTTAGTGGTAAAAAATCCAACGAAATTATACAAGGAAGCTTAAGTAGCATTAAACATGCCGCTACATCTATAACTCGTAAATTTGATGAAATTAAAGGTGCCATTTCGGCCAATACAACACCTGTCAAATCTTCATTATCCATACAAGGCTACAATGATAATGGTGTCACTGAAGAGGATATGATTGCCAATGAAGATGGCACTTTAAAAATAAGACGTGTTTCAAGTGATTTAGAACATCCTTGGGGTCGTTTAAGTGAATCGCGCAAATCAAGTTATAATAATCTAGTGCCACTAGGGGAAAATACTTCCACTATGAATTTGAATACTGCGCTGTTAGCTTTACCAGAAAATCTATATGCTACACCGCAAGATGTAAGTGAAAATCTTAAAGACTTTTTTATATCTTATAATAGACCAGGCTATGGACAAGTCTATAGACTAGATTATAGAGTAGAGTATAGACCAGACTATAGAATAGACTAGACTATAGACTAAAATATAGACTAGACTATAGACTAGACTACAGACTAGACTATAGACTATAGTACAGACATTAGTATAGACTAGAATATAGACTAGACTATATACTAAACTATAGACTAGACTATATACTAGACTATATACTAGACTATAGACTAGACTATAGACTAGACTATAGACTAGACTATAGACTAGACTATAGACTAGACTATAGACTAGACTATAGACTAGACTATAGACTAGACTATAGACTAGACTATAGACTAGACTATAGACTAGACTATAGACTAGACTATAGACTAGACTATAGACTAGACTATAGACTAGACTATAGACTAGACTGTGGACTAGACTATAGACTATACTAAAGACTACACTATAAGCTAGTCTATGTATTTTAATTTAAATATTTTTGACAGGGATATATATTAATATTATTTTTTAATACCAACAGAATATGGATGACAGCAATGATTTCGATGTCTTAATACAAATGACTTCATGCTCTCAATGCCACAATTGTTCTGTTTTACTTTACGATGAGGAAATAATGTCCGGCTGGTCAGCCGAAGATTCCAATTTAAATACAACATGTCATGCTTGCAACAAGTTAACTGTACCCTTTCTTAGTGTACGCTTTAATGTTAACGACACAAAAAAAGATAATAAACCACAAATGGAGAATCTAACTATACCCTATTTAAATCCACTTGTTTTGCGCAAAGAACTCGAAAATATTTTAACACAAGAGGGTGATTTATCACTCATTAAACCCAATTTTGTAGAAGAACATCCTATTATATATTGGAATCTATTGTGGATTATGGAACGCATAGAAAGTAAAACACATTTGCCAGATCTCTGTTCGCCCACAATTGTAGGTTTTTTTTAAATATAATTTAAAATTATTGTAAGTGATCCAATCTTTTGATTTTTCCATTTTTTAGGATGACACCAACTGTGATCCTTTGAGTAAGGTGAAACATGTAAAAATTCAATGTTTATGGGATAATTTACAATTGCACAGTGAGGCTGGTTTACCCATGTATATTTTATATAGACAAACTCAGCCCACCAGTCCTTTACTTAAAGCATTATTAACCGATCAAGCTCAATTGAACAAAAAGTAAGTTTTAAATACAAAAGCTTTTTAACGATTGTTATTAAAGTATTAAAGTTAATTCATTATTTTTTGATTGCAGCGTTATACAACAAATCGTTTCCGCCATACGCTGCAATGATCTTCTAATGCCGGTTAAAAAACTGGCCAATGAACGTCACAAACTCAAGAACAGTGGTGTCGATCGTTCTCATTCTATCTATCGTGATATACTATTTTTGGCCATAACTGCTATCGGTCGTTCGAATGTCGATTTAGCCACATTCCATCGCGAATATGCGGCAGTATTTGACAAACTTACCGAAAAGGAATGTAATATGTATTATCGCAATCAAGATCTGCCGCCCTCAGCAGCCACTATATTTTGTCGGGCTTATTTTAAACCACTGCTGCTGCTTCCTTGACGAGAACAAAATCTTATGCAACAACAGTTCCACAGAGATCAAATGAAAAACAATAATACGTAATCAACAACCCCCTCCCCTTAAAGAACGGAAACGGATGAAAAGAAAGGTAAATAAATTTTATAATACAACTTTGGTAATGACAACAAAAAAAGGCAATCATCAATGATACTTAAAAATATGTAAAAGAAAATAAAATATTTTATAGACTAGTTTTAGTAAGAGGAATTAATTAACTAATATATTAACAAACATACTATATATATATTTTTTGTTATTAGCTTATAGTTATAGGTTCTTGATGAAATCATTTTTAAGAAGAGGACAAACAAAACAAAAGCACATTACTTACTTATTATAGATTGTTAAGAAACAAAATTATTTAATTCATTCATTTATAACATTAACAACTTTTTTTATTATTCATATATTTATGAATTGCATTCACTTAAAATTTTAATTTTATTTTACAAAAATGTGGGCGTAGTTATGCTTTGATATCCACAGATATTTTGGTTCTGTGTTTTTCTATGTTTTAAGTGCAATACTTTTGGAATTTATGTTAAGTGGAACATTGTAGGAATTTCCAAAAACTTGTTTAACATAATAAACCTCCAAGAGGTTAGCTAACCCTATTTGAATTTTAAGAAAATTATAAAGTATTTATAAAATATGGTGTTTTTTAAATCATTTCTCCGCTTTAAAATTGGAATTATAAAGTAGAAGAGAGAGAGAGAGAGAGAGAAAGTGTTGGGAGGATCAGTTTGATAAAAAGATTAAAATTTATTTCATTACTTCGTTATTAATCATAAAAATTTAATTATTTTAATTTTCAAATCGATTTAATCAGTATTAAATTATTGTAAATTATTATTTTTTTTAACTTTTTGAAAAAAATTAGAGTTACGAGGAAAAATTTTAGAACTTGTTCAAAAACCTACAAGTTCTAGAGCGAGTGAAAACAGAACCACTTCAGGTTCTTAAACAACAGCCTTGGAACTAGTAGTGACGCCATTACTTTTGGAACCAGATCCTTAGAATATTGTTGTGGTTCTTAAATACTTCTAAATAGTTTTCTAGGAACTAGTTCTTTGAAACTAGTTACACATTGCTACTACACTAGTTCAATGGAACGCATACTAGTTTAACAACTTCTTGGAATCAAATCTATATTTTCGCATTTAACTGAACTACAAGATATTATTGTCGACTTCATAACGCTTTCTCAGAAGCAATTACGAAGGTGGCAATTTCGAACAAAAGTCATTGGTCTTTGCGCCAAACTAGAACGAGTTCAAGTTAAAATCATGTGTTCTAGAACTAGTTGTAGAACTAATACAATTTTTCTCGGGTTGTTATTAAAAAAAATTATGGATAATCTCAGTAAAAACTTGGTAATGACTTGTAATTGTAACCACTTACATAGAAGTACTTTAATAACGTTTTATTTATAAAGCGTTTATATAAGTACTTTCTAATTCATTAGTCAGCTTCTGCATGATGATATAGAAAATGTATATGTTTCCTCACACGACTTACATTGACTGACTTTTCTAATTACCTGTAAGTAATTGTGGTGTGTACTTGTTTCCATTGCACTATAGTTCAAATTACCAGTTATCCTGTGCGAAATTCAAAATTTTTAACTGCATTTTGCTTGGTCCTTGCGTACGGCCAGCCAGCCGGACAGATGGACATGTCTTAATCGACTCAATAATTTATTCTGAATCGATCGATATACTTTTGTGTGTTACAAACATCAGCACAAACGTATAATACCCTCCCCACTATACCTGTGTAGGGTATAAAAATTACGACATACTACGATACAACCGTACAACAGCGATTGTGAATTGAATTTGTTTTTTTTTTAATTTTAACTTTATGAAAGTTTTTTAAAAAAATGTTAACGTTTGTTTAAACTGAAATAATGAATAATTAATTGAAATGTTGTAAATTAGTTTAACTTTACTGCATTTGTGGGCTTTCTCAGCAATTTAGAATGCTACCTTATAATCATTCTATAGATTAATTAAAAAAGCTCTCAAAGGATGATGTCCTTATCAGATATGGGTTTATGTCTTCCTGTTGTCCATGGTATTTGCAAGATTCATATTTTCTTAATTTCTCTGCAACAAAATGAAAATTGTGGAAAGAAGAACAAATTTTAAATTAAAACTTATGTATTAGTTCGAGCAGTTGTAACCGCAGTTGTAAAGAAAATAAACTTACGCTGAAAAGAAAGATACAAAAACTTTCGCGAGTCCTTAAAGTTTTTCTAAAATTCTATTAACTGATTAATCACAAAGTGTACCAAAGGGTTAATTTTCGTTTAAATTCGTTCTAAAGTGTTTAATTATTTTGCCGAAATTAATTTCATTGAAAGTTTTTGCTGGGTTGTTTATTATAATTTTTTTTTAAATTATATTTTATTTAAAATTTTGAACACAAAGATTTTCAGCATTTTAGAAAATTTTTTAAAATTTTGTTAAAAATGCTATTTTTAGAGGAAAATTTTAATTTTACGATTGAAATTGTAAAATTATTGGTGAAATTGTTTTTTATGAAATTTTAATTTTTTTTTGTAAAATTTTTATTTTTTGGTGAAAATATTTATTTTTTTATGAAAATTTTTTTATTTTACAGAAAGTTAATTTTTTGGTGAAATTTCGATTTTTAATGAAAAATTTTTTTTAAAAGATATACAAATTTTTTTAAAGAAATTTTGTTTTTTTTTATAAATTTCTGTGCTTAAAAAAATAAAATTTTAAAGCATGATTTGTTGATATTTAATTTTTTATTTTAAATTTTACTTTCTAACGAAAATTTAATTGAAAATTTAGAACTCAAATATTTTACAAATATTCTAACGAAAATTTAATTTTTTTTTTTTAATTAAAAATTAAAATTTTTAGTTATTTTGTTAAAATTTCTAATTTCTTTTTTTTAGTCAGTTTTTTATTTAATTTTTAAACTTTTTTTAATTTCAAATTAAATTTAAAGTTTAAAGAAAACTTTAAATATTCTCCCAACTTATATGTAAAATACTCGTTCATATTTCATTCATTACTTTAACAACGCGCTCACATTTTTGCTATTTTAAAGATTTATTTTTAAATTTTTTTTAATTTTCAAACATAAATAATTTTATGCATAATGACTGGTTTATTTGTGACAATATAAATGTATTAACTATAAAACAACCACAAAATGGTAAAAGTAAGAAATATATTTTATTTTTAATTATTAATAAAAACAAAAATGACTATTTGTAGATTTGTATAGAACGTACATATTGTCTGTCTATCTTTACATAAACTATATAAATAAACATAAATAAATATATACTTACTTACATAAGATTAATATTTTTGTAAGTACATATTTATTTATTTATGTATATTTATGTATTTATTGTAATTTTTTTAACTCTTTAATCATATAATATATGCCTTATTATTGTTAATTCTAAAGACAAAGAAACAAAATTTATCGATTGTATTATTAACTCTTTTTTTTAGAAATTTTATAAAAAAATATATATTAAAAAAAACTAAAACTGTAATAAAACATATTTCGTGTAAAATTAACACTGAACTAAAAAAAAAAGAAATAAATACTAAATATAGTAGTAATATAGTTATTAAATAATAATAATAATAATAATAATAATAATAATAATAATAATATATAAAATAATAACAACATTAATACATATAATGTTATTCCTCTTGAACTATTTCATTATTATTTTTAATTTAATTTAAAAAAACATTCATTTTATTGGCACGCCTACAAACAAAATAATTAATGTATTAAAATTTTAAAAATTAAAAACAATAATTTGCTCCAACATAAAACATCTAATATAAAAGACAAAAATATTAATGAAACTATGTTTTAAATGTTTATGAAACTAAAAAAAATGGAAAAATGAAAATATAGTTTTATTAAAAATAAATAAATAATGATTTTAAATAACTAAAACAGTTTAGCTAGAGAACGAAACTTTTACACAAAATATACAGGAATACTTTTTCTTCAATAACAAATGCAAACGGAACTATCTATCTAAATTTCGAATCGTTCTATAAAACAATTATATTTTTTAGTTTTGAAGGTGACAAAAACTAAAAGAAAACACTGGACCCCCTAAAAAATTCCAAAATTAAAAAAACTCACAAAAACCTGGTAATCAATTTCAAATTAAAAAAAAAAAAAAAAACATTCAAAATGAAACGTGTTTGGTTTACTTTTAAAATAATTGAATCAATTTTGGGTTTGTGTTGTTTGGGTTATCATGCACGCGGTTTCCTAAACATCACCTACATACAAAGTCACTATACATATGTAGCGGTATTTGGTGGTTTTTCTCTAATGGCCATGTTTGGTTGTTTAAGTATATGCCTTAAAGAGCCCGTCTCAGCATTGCGTGAAGGTTTATTAAATTGTATTGCAGCCATAGCATTTATATTGGTGTCACTGAATAGTATGTATCATGCCGAAAAGGATTTCCATTTAATGTATTTATCTGCCGATGTTGCGGACGATATTGAGGAGGAGCATTTGGAAGAAGTGGAATTGACACAGCCGCCACATCCATTTTTTAAATATTCTAAGGCACAAAGTGTAGCGGCTTTATGTTGTGGTTCTTTATTTCTGTTACATGCAATTTTGGCATTTGATTTGTCATGGAGCGGTGGTGGAGAGTCGTTTGAGGTGAGTGATGATGATGATGAGATTGATGAAGGTAGTATAGCAGAGGAGGGTGATAAAGTTCAACTGCGATTGCCCTATTATGTTTTTGGCAAAAAAGTTCACGAATGGTTAAATCATTATGAATGGTTTAATTCATTAGCTGATGTAACGGTCAACAATAAAAATAATGAACAAGAATTGAAAGAAGTTCATTTTCGATAAATTATATTTTCGTCGTTCCTTTTTCAGAAAATTTTAATAAATTTTTATAAATGATTTTGAAGAAAATACATTAAATAAAATGTCAATTAACATTTTTATAATAAAAACAGTTTAAAAATAAACAATTGTGTGTAAACCACATTAAAATTAAAAAAATGTAACGGTTTTTTCGTTATTACCTAATAAGTTTTCTCATAAACTTGGCAGCACTGTTTACCTGTAGAATTAGCGCCATCTATTGGCTTGATTATTGTAATCTAAAAAAGCAAGAAATCAATGTGGCAACATTTCGCTTATTTTGGTACCAGCTTAAATTGAACGATCTGGTAGCACTTGTACATTGTTTAAAGCTGCCAGCTTGTTTAAAAAATTAGCTAAAATATACTGAGCTGCCAGATTGTTTTTGTTAAGCCGGTGCTAAAATTAGCTAAATGTTGCCACATCGATTTCTAGTTTTATGAAATAAAGTAAATCAAAACAATAGATGGCGCTATTTTTACACTACAACAGTGATGCCAAGTTTCTAAACATTTACTCTAAAAAAAACCAACTTCCTTCTGCGTCACAAAACGTTAATATGAAATAATTTAATAATTTAACCAGTTTTTTTGCATTAAATAAGCTGCATCTTTTTGTTTATTATTTGTGTTAAAAAAACTGTCCCATTAGAAATACATGTTTCGAACGATTATTTAAAATATGAATGTTAGTTAAAAAATTATCCTAAATGGGCTTCAACTATACGGGAAGGGGGTGTAATTTGACGATTTTTCAACTTGTAAACTTTTTAAATTATTTAATACATAACTCTAAGAATTAAAGATAAACTAAAAAAAGGTTTGAATGATGATTACTTACAACACTAACATACATATATGAATATAACATATCTAAGCACCTACCTACTCAGTATATATTTATATTTAAATGAGTGAGAGAGGGGCGAGGGGACTGACGACAACGATGATGACGTATGCTATATATAAACAACAAAACGTAAAAACCTTACGACAAGACAACATTTCTCGTATTAGAAATTTATACATCAGTCCAATATCACTACATCGTCATCCTCCACCTGGGGCGAGATCACAGTTTTTGACCTACTTGTTGATGTTGTTGTTGGCGAAGAGGAGGGTTTTGCGTTATCTTTGCCTTTCTGCTGTAAAAATTGGCTGATCAACTTATTTTTAGCTGGTGTAGGAATTTGTTGACCCCTGGCTACCGACATTAGTAAAGGCACTCGTTTTTTCTCTTTCGATGTGGTGGGTGTGTTTGATTTTGTCTCTGTGCCGCCAGATTTATCAGTAGACGATGACGTATTCGCTGTTGATGCAGGTGAATTCTGTAATTTTGAGGCCTTTTCTTCGGCCGTTAGAACTTTTGTAAATTTTGTTATTTGTGATGTTGCAGCAGTATTCTTGGGTTTTGCACTATCCTCTGCTACAACAGGTGTAGTTGTAGTGCTTTCGTTTTCGTCGGTTTTAACCTCTTTGTCGGACTTTACAAATTTGGGTGGCAACGTATATTCCCAAGAATTTTGTAGTTCCAACGACGGCAAATCCATTTTATTTAAACTGTCTTGTTTAACTACCCAACACAAACGTCTTTTGGCCTTTTTCTTCTTTTTTGCACCGTCAGTGGCAGCATCATCGTTGGCTTGTTCTACCTCCAGCATAGTAGCAGCAGTGGCATCTATTGCTTGCCACTCAGCCATTTCATCGATTTTATCACGTACCACTGATTTTAGAGGTTTGCGTAAATCTCCATTTTTAACAGATTCCTCTGTTTTCTCAATATAGGCGATAAATTCGTTAATTAAAAAGTTTTTCGAATGATTATTACCATGTAACAGCCGTATAAGATCTTTAATCATGCTATCGGATAAACTTATAGGTTTTAATTTTTCCGCATTAGGTTTCTCCACACTTCCATTTGTTGCGCCAGAAGGTGATAAGGAGGGTTCAGCGGATCTGTCTCCTTCTGGTTCTTCAACGAGTGGTGGTTCTGTGAATAGCATGGCTTTCTTTTCCAAAGTATCCCATAATATTCTTGCACATTCCGCCGGTTGATTGCCGTTTATGTCAGCCCATATACATCCTATTAAGCGGGGCTTTATCTTTTCTGTTTTCTTTTTCATTTCTTGGGCGAATTCCTGTTGTAGTATTTGCAATTTAGCCTTTTGTGCCTCTCGCGTATTGTCATCGCCCATACCGAATTCATCTTCGTTTTGTAATTCTTCATCACTCAAGTGACCATGCGGTACAAACCATTCGTTATCTACTTCATAGTCATCATCTTCTGATTCCTTTTCTTTGTCGTCATCACTGCCATCCTCCAGTGATTCACCAGGTTCTTCTTCTTCCCACTCGTCGTCGGAATCAACCTCGTAATCAAAGAATTTCTAAAAATAAAATAAAATTGACATGAATCATCAAATCTTTAAACCTAAAAATTTTTAATTAATTACCTTGTCCTGAGCAAAAGGCTTTCTAGGTTTAACCACAGCTGATTTTTTGCGCCACGTTCCATAGTAGGGAGGTCTACGATTATCATGGAATTTATAGAATTTAACACGCATTTCTTCACGTATATAGGCTGGTGTATCCTCTACAATCTCTTGACCAACTCGTTCCAATTCATCTTCTAAAAATATATAAAACATTATTTAACATTTCTTACACAAAGAGAACATAAAATAGGCAAAGAATTTCTACTTACCCACAAGAATGACATCATCTTTCGATTCTGTTGATGGCCGCCGCCACTTGCCGGGCAATATTTTACCAGAACGTAATTCACTTAAATACAATTGAGTTTTTGGCAGAGGTTTGCGTCTTACAACATCCTCTTCTTCGTCATCATCATCATTTCTACAGCCCAGCAGGCTGTCTAGGCGTTTTTTGGCCTCCGGCGTGAAAATTTTACGTATCACCGGCGCTAGTTTCATATCACCCTTAACTTGAAACGGTCTAAAAGCCAACAGTTTGTTGTCATCTCCTGTATTGCTATCCTCCTCATTTTTAAGCTGTGCTTGATTTGGAGTTTTCGCCACAAAGAATTTTGTAAAAGCTTGTGCCGCTTTTTTCTTTTTTAATTCAGCTTCTTCTTTTTCTTGCTCTTTACGTTTGCGTTCCTCTTCCTTTTTGCGCAATTCTTCTTCTTTTGCTTCGTTCTTTTTACGTTTTTCTTCATTTTTAACCTCCAACTCGGCCAGACGTTTACGTTCTTTTTCATCACGTTCTTTGCGCTTTTGTTCTTCTTTTTCTTCACGCTCTTTGCGACGTTGTTCTTCTTTCTCCTCGCGTTCACGTTTTTTGGCCAATTCTTTTTCTTCTTTCTCCTGTTGTTTTTTCTGTTTCTCTTCCTGCAGTTTGCGTTCTTTCTCTTCACGTGCTTTTCGTCTTTGTTCCATAAGCTTAGCTTGTTTTGGTGTTTGATTTTTCGTAGACGTAGACTTCATGGACTTACCATCCTTAAGCGATTCTAGAGTACTGTTGTGTTTTGTTTTGGAACTCTCACTCATATCAGATGAATTATTAGCGCCCTTGCCATTTAAATGATCCCTTTCGTCGTCGGCCTCATTGTCATTGTCACTTAGAACACTTTCGTCTAACTCTTCTTCTTTATCGTTTTCAGGGTTTTCGACTTTTTCCTCATCTGATGAACTGGAAATTTTTTGTATTTCATCTTTATCCTCATCTTCGGAAGATTCTTCTTGTGATTGTTTTTTAGTTTGTGGAGAAGTTTTATTATTGAGTTCTTGTTTGGTTTCTTTTTCTTTGTGGGTAGTTTTATTGACTGTCCAGTTTTTAATACTTTGCTCGAAAGGCTTTTTGGAACTTTCCTTCTTTGAATTATCTTTTCCACTTAATGCTTTTGTTGTTGCAGTTGTTTTGCCTTTTACTTCTTCCTCTTCTGTCTTCTTCTCTTCGGGTTCAGAGTCTAAGGCAATGGTTTCAACTTCCTTTTAAATAAAATTAAAAAAATATATTTATCAAGAAAATTTCTAGTTTTTTGTACAGTTGCGTACAAAAGCATATGATAATAAAGGACGAATTACAGAATGTTTAGCTTCGATAGTTAGCAAATCAATTGGTTAGTTACCAGAAGCACTTCGACAGCTATTAACTTGCTGCTACATATAAGGGTCATGTATTCGAGGAAAATTAATAAACATACATATATGTATTTCTATGGATCTTACTTATTGTAGGTATAACTATTAGCAAACTAAGATCTGAAGCCTCGATGTTTTGAATATTTTTTACATATGTTAACACCACTAAACCATTTGAGGAAACTCCCAAAGCCAAACAATATTCATACATATATACTAGATAGATATGTGTACAATCTCGCAAAATTATCCAAAAGAAAGTAACCTCGAAATTCTTTAAAAATAGTTTATGTAATTGTTCCAAAACTTTAATTCGATTATCACGATTAATTTGATTTTTCACAAAAATTTGATTTTTTATAAAAAATTGATTTTCAATAAACTTTTAAATATTCATTAAAAAAAAACAATAAAAAAAAAAATTTAGAAAAAATTACAAATTTCGCTAATCCTACAAAATACTAAATACCTTTTATAATATTACTTCCTAGGGTATAATTTTACTTT
This sequence comes from Lucilia cuprina, assembly GCF_022045245.1. Taxonomy (NCBI): domain Eukaryota; kingdom Metazoa; phylum Arthropoda; class Insecta; order Diptera; family Calliphoridae; genus Lucilia; species Lucilia cuprina. The sequence continues at coordinate 62,355,736 of NC_060951.1, forward strand.
TGCTACCGCGCCCTTTTCATAAAGCATGCAACATTATTATAAAACACACTAACATATTTAATTAAATTTATAATTTATAAAACAAATAACACTCACCTGTTCCTGTTCATCACTCTTAGATTTGACATTTTTTGTTTTATCACCATCATCCACATCATATTCTGTATTTAATTTTTTACGTTTTTGAGGATTTTGTTCAACAGCAATTTCCTCAATATCATCACTCGATAATTCTTGTGTCGAGTGATTATGAGAACCTTCTGCTGTTGAGTTGTTGAGTGACGACAATTGTTGTAGTTTTGATTTTCTACGTTTCTTTTTGCCAGCACTTAAGGGTAATTTAATTTGTAATTTTGAGGCACTGCCATTTTTGTCCTTTTGAGCGCTAGATGTTTGTGGTGTTCCTGCACCGTTTCGTTTGTCTTTAGCAGTAGCTTTAGGAGTCTTTAAAGCTAAATCTTTTTTGCCCACAGCACTAATAACAGATGTATTATTAACATCTTCATTATTGGTTTCACCTTCAATGTCATCATCGTCATCATCATCCAAAAGTGAGACAACAACCTCCGATGTGGTGTGTTCATTGTTGTTGGTCTTCTTTTTCTTAGTTGCCGCCTTTAAAATTTCAACATTTTCTTTGCTTACATTATCGTCAGCATCAATAACAACAACGGCACCACCAGCAACATCATCATCGGTTTCATCATAAGACAGTTTACGCTTTCTACCATCTGTAGAATGGCTATCTTTATCCTTGTCCCCTGCAGTTGTTAGTGGTGTTGCAGTGGTTTTTGAGCCAACCGGCGATGTGCCAGGGGCAATAACTTTAAATGGTAGCCGTGCTTGTTTTAATTTTTTGGCACTAGTTTTTTCTGCATTGTTGTTTGTGGAAACACTATCATCTTGGACCGTATTTGTTTTCGGTGTACTACCACTTGTAGAATTGCGCATTATTCGCAAATCTTTCTTGCACTTGAGATTTTTTACAATTCAAAGTAAATAACAATAATTAAAATTTAAAATAATAATAAAAACACCAGATTTATTCCACTTTATTTAGCACGAAAAAATAAATAAAGCTACAGCAAATAAAAAAATGTTTCTGAAAAATGACAGAAAAACGCGCGAACTGCTAAACAAAGTCATGGGATGCCAGATCAATAAGATCTAGAAAATGGTTTGCCGGTAGAGCCGGCTTTGGGAAAGTTCAACATTTAGTTTAGTAAAACTATACAAGTTATTTGCCTTAAAGAGAAATAATTAAAAAATGCTTTTCTATATTTAATATAAATATATTTAACGTAATTTTTGATATAAAAATTATCAGTTCCAGTTTATTTTTAATATTTTCATGGAATTTGAAGTTATTTTTGTTAAACAGTGGCATCCTTTATAATTAAATAGAATTGCCGTATAGTTGTTTACTAAAAGTTAGTATTTTGTACGTTTTTAGCACATCTGTGATATTGTTTTAGTAAGACCTTTCTATTGCAACTCTAGTTGAACGCTAACGGCTAAAAGTACCTTTAGACTATGGGATTTTACGTTGATACGTAAGACTTTACGTATAGAACTAGCGATATAATATAGAAAAGGGACTTAAATGTTAATACATGCTATTAACGTTGAATAAATGCTATTAAATTGTAATTAAAGAAATCACTAACTTTTTAACCCTTATGTAATTTCAAATAACAAAGCACCAACATATATTTAGAATAATTTCCGAAATTTAGAATTTTTTCATACTTGGTGTTGAACAAAAATAAGGTTTCTATGCGGAGAATCTGTATTTGTGTGTGAAATTATTTTTGTGAATTATTTTCAAATAACGGAGTATTTAACTTGTTTTTTAACTTAATTCTGCAAATCAGATATATTTTTTTAAAAAAGAAAAAAATTATATAAAAGATCTCATATGGGGGTAAAGGTATTAAAGCCCAAAAGCCCCATTCGAGTAGAACGGTTGTGCTAAGCAAAATAATGGATAGAATTCCTTGGATCAAAAGAAGAGTATGTGCCTAACTTCATTAAATTATCTTGAAAATTTCAATCTCTAGCGTGAGCACAAGGTGGGTGTAGGAACAATCAGCACAAACGCCTAATACCCTCCCCACTATCGTGGTGTAGGATATAAATAATTCCGATCTGGATGGAAATGATGAATGATCTTAATTCGACACTACTAAATTCCCTAATAGAACGAATCAACAGTATCTATTATTGTGGTCAAATCCCAACCAATATTTCACACAAATTTAACTGTTTTCTTTTTTTTTCAAAATATTAAATTTTTCACTAAAAATACGATTTTCAAGAGTTCAAAATTTTCGCCGAAAATTTAATTTTTCATTAACAATAGGTTGCTTGCTTTGCTGTATATTAAAATCGTTACTAGATTTTTTTACTAAAAACCTGATTTTTCACTCAAAATGTGAAAAATCAAATTTTTCTCCAAAAATATTAGTTTAATTTTTAACTAAAATTATTTTATTAAATCCAATTAAATTGTTCGTGAAACCCCCGATATTTTTACTAAAATAACCGTTTAGTTTACAAGTCCACTTAACCATACAGAAATTCATTCCGTATTCCCAACAAACCTATAAAAATATTTATAAAACAAATATTTTACATAATTTGAACATTTTTTTTTAAATGCAAAAACAAAATATTTAAACAAAAGAAATAAAATAAATAATTAAAAAATATTTTACACTAACTAAGCAAATGTATTTTTATTTAAATTTTATTTTTAATTTTTTATAATTACAGATCTTTAAATATGAGTTTTATTTTAGATGTATTTATTATTTTCATTATACTTGTTTTTCACCTTCATTTCATTTTTATCATCATTATCATAATTATTATTATTATTGAATAATTTAATTAATTTTCTTTTTCATTTTTCATAAATTTATTTTGTTTTATATTTTTTGGGCTTTTTTCTTTTATTTCAAAAATTATAAAATAAAAAAATGTATAAATGTGTTGTGTGTTTGTGTTTTTCATTCAAACGGTCATTTTACTGTTATAAATATTTTTTGTATTATTTTTAATTTTTATTATTATTAAATTATATAAAGACGCTTTTGGAAAAAGTATTTATTTATTTTTCTTTAGAATCATGTATATAAACATGTTTATATACATACTTATGTGTATTACTGTGTATGTATCTAAGTAATGTTTTGATGTTGCAAGTTTTACAGCGAAAATGCAGCAGTACGTTTTGTTTAATGTTCGCGTAATGTATGACTGAACATCTTGCCCTTTGTCGACTTTTCACCTATTGTCCCCATAACTGTTTTTGGTATCTAACAGGTGAAATATGAAGTCAAATTGCCAAAATCACTTATTGGTCAAACCTGTTCAGTTCGCACACTATATTAGGTTAGGGTTTTTATTTGATTTGTTTACGAATAAGATGTGACTAAGTGAAAAAAATGGAGTAGCGGATGAGTGAGTAATAAACCGAAAATGTGTAATGTAATGTTTATCGTATTCTTTTAATGCATGACAATAATGAAGTACATACATTTTTATAAAAATTCGAAAGTATAAACGATTTATGATTTTTTGTTTTCTTTAAATTTTTGTTACAAGTTTTTAAGCATTTATTAAAATACATAATAGTGGAGTGTGTTTTATTGTGTGTGTTGTATATATGATTATTTTTTATTATATTATATTTTTTTTGTATTGAGATTGGGTGCGTAATTTTTAGATAAGTTTCCAGCAGAATGGGGTGGGTGGGCGCTATTATTGAATTGATTTTTTTGTGTGCTTTTTTTTTGCAATAAGAATATAAAATGGTACATACATACGTTCTTTATGATAATGAATATGGTTTAATTTATGATAAAATTATATCGGAAATGAGTGTTTCTATAAATAAAACGTTTTAAAATTGTAAATATTGTAAAAGTTTTTAAATTAGAAGGCAATTGTGAGATTATGTGATTTAAAGGGTTAGCCTGTCTAATCTGGTCTGAAAATATATATTAAATATTAAAGGTTCTCTTGTATTCAAGATTTTTGAGCTGTAAGTTTATAACCTCAATAAAAGCTATGACAAGATTATAGACTAAACTATAGACAAGTCTAAGGGAGGTGTGATTAATATGACAAAGTATAGATTATGATTTAGATAATAATCTTGTCTATATATAACTTTGAGTTTAGACTATAAGCCGTAATACACGGTTGTCAGATCTTACAACGTTGTCAGCAAAATCTTCAGAAAATGTCTAACAATCGTCTGAACTTATAATTTTTGTATGCAACGTTGTCAGAAAAAGCATTACTTACAAAATTTGTAAGTTTACAGTGTTATTAGACATTTTTTGCACATTTTACTGCCGACGTTGCAAGATCTAACAACCGTGTATATGTACATAGCATGTTTTAAGATGAATAGCTTTTATAGAGAACTATACTAAGGACTATAGGCTTAGTTACACTCCAGGCTATGGTTAATTGGTTTACGTGATAGTTCACTACGCGCGAACTTTCAATTAGAATCGAAGAGACTCCGTTTTGACCGGACCACTCTACTCGGCAAATGTTGTATTTGTAGCATTAGATCCAGCACGTAGCTGTAAGAAATCTGACAATATCATTCAGCCTAAACTCAGATATCTGACCAAGGTTAGATATGAAGTGATTGCCAAGGACGCGGTTTCTCTTTTCTTCCAGAGGAGATGAAAGACTGTTTCTTCCTTTTCCCTGTCTTTGCAACTGCGACAATGATCATTAAAAGTGAGACCAAGCCGATTTACGTGTCTGCCTATTCATGTCTATGTTATAGACATTTATATTGTATAAATTATAGCTATAACTATAGTTTAAGCTATAGTCAAAATTATAGACTAAACTAAGTCCTAACTAGAGATAAGACAATGGTTGGAACAATGATCTGAACTACAGTCAATTGTCAAGAATATAGTCTATGTTATAGACATTAATTATAGTTATGACTATAGTATAAACTATATTCAAGATTATAGACTAAACTATAGTCTTAACTATAGTTAACTGAATGGTCTGAACAATAACCAAGACTATAAGACTAAATTGTACACAAGATATAATTTTAATCAAGACTTTGAAAACTCCTTAAAACATATAAAAACCATAAAATGACTTTGCATTTTAAAAAAAATTATAAACGTAGATCCACCGTGTAGGCCAGAAAAACAATATGACAACTTGCACTTTTAAAAAGCTAAAAACTTACTGAAAGTAAATTTTGTTTTAAATTTATTAATTTTTAAACGTTTAAATATCAGATAACTTTCGTCACCGCTATGCTAAATCTGCCGGCCACTGCTGTAGTAATTTCACAAGCTACAAGCTACAGTGAAGCTTAAAATTCTTTAAACATTTTTATTAACAAAATTGTAAAAAATCGCTCATCATTGTTATTACTTTTCTAAATGAATAAACATAAAACACACACATAAAATACAAACTTTTTTAAGAAAAATAATAAAAAGAAAAACGTCAAATAAAATTAAATGTATTTAAATAAATTTTAAAAACGTTGTATAGAGTTTAAATATATAATATACTTATACATATAAATAAACTCTGATACAGCGATAAAGTTATGAAATACAACAAACAATTTTAAAAAATATAAATAAAGTGAAATTAAAAAAAAAAACAAATTAACACTAAATAATAGATAAATAATACATTTACATAAGAATGATAATTATTTTTTTTTAATATTTTTAAATAGTATATTTGTTTATCATATAATAATTTAATATATATAAAAAAAATTGTTTAATAATACATAGTTTATAAATTGCAAAAACAAATAAAACTCATATAACAATATTCTAAATGCAAATATAATTTTAAACCAAAAGAAAAAATTATAATAGAGAAAATGTATAATTTTAAAAATATTAGTTTAATATAAGGTGTAAAATGTGCGTGTTAGGACTTAACAATTAATATGGCTTAAAAAGTTTATTTTTAGGATATTCTTTTTGATTTTCTTTAAAATATATATTGTGTGCGATTTTTTGTTTTTATTTTTTTAATAAATTTTTTAATTGTTTAATTATAAAATTAAAAAGATTTTGTGAAGTTTTTTTTTTGGCTGGCTGTTGTTTAAATTGTTTTCCGAAGTTTTATTTTTTCAAAAAGTTTGGGTTAACAGTTTTCCTTTATAGAAAAAGGCAAACATAATATAAATTTATGAAACATTTACAAATCACAGCAAGCCATAAATATAAAAAAAAAATAATTATTAAATAAGCGAATTACTAAAAATGCTGTAACAACTATAAGCGAAGGACCAATTTATAATAGTTAAATATAAGATATTTTTTATTTATTTTAAAAGTTCTTTCGTTTTAATCGTTAGTTTAAACATTATCTGTACAAGATATAAAAAAATTAGATAGGGATTTTATTGATATGAACGCAGCTGTGTGATTAGGTTAATTACTTTAATGATAAATTTGTACGTTCTTTATTCTCTCCCATTCTAATGATTTCATTAATAACTTTAAGACGAATGTTATTCAGATCTCTGCAGTAAAGGTAATTTGATTATTTTCTAAAACCTTTGCCGACAAAAACGGGAAAAATGGAAATTAGTCCTAATACATATATTTTTAAACACTGCACTGAATACGAATCAATACTCTGGACTATTGATTTAGTCTGCACTACAGTTTATAGTTTGGCCTATGGTTTATAGATTGGACTATGTTTGATACTCTGAATTAAAGCCCTCTGTATTAGTATATTATTTATAGTCTGGTCTATAGTTATATTTGTAGTCTTAATTCCGAACTATAGTCTATAAACTGTGACTGGAAAATAAGGTATATCTTCCTAAATACTGCACTAAATGTGAATCAATACTCTGGACTATAGTTAATAGTCTGGACTATAGTTTACAGAATGGACTACGTTTTAAGCTATGAATTTTAGCCTTTAGTAAGTAATTTGGTCTTAACTACTGTAATAAGAGAAGTAGTCTGGACTGTAGTCTTAATTCTGAACTATAGTCTATTAACTGGATCTTATTCTGAAGACTATACAACCCCGACAATAATCTCGATTAGTCTATTACCTACTGTCAGGTCTATAGTCATAATCTGTACTACAATTTATAAACTGGACTATACAGCCTAAATTATTATCTAAACATTCTATAGAATTTACTACAACATCTAGACTGTAGTCTATAATCTGTCTATAAACAAGGCTATTGTCTGCAGATTATATAGCCCGGACTATAATATGGATGGATTACAGTCTTAAGTCTCAATTAAAATCTGGACTACAGTTTATAGTCTGGTCTCTAGTCTATTTTATGGACTGTATTTTGTACTATAGTCCATAGTCAGGAGAATAGTCTATAGTCTGGACTAATGTCTATTGTCTGGATTAAAGTCGGTAGTCTCTACTTTACTGTATAGTCAGGACTCTAGATTATAGTCTATGGTCATTACATATAGTTACGATTTTACCATATTAAGTTTTATAAAAAACTATTAAATTTAGAATAGATAGATCCATCAACACTATAGGTACATTATTTAAAATGCAAAACACAACATATTTCAATTTGTCACACTTTTTGATGTTTAAAAGGGCCTTCACTTTTAGTTGTTGTAGTTGTTGATATTTTAGTTTAAAACGTGAGATTTAATTTCAATTAGTACAATATTTTAATAAAGAAGTTAGATTGATGGTATTTTAGCACACAAATGGAAAAAAAGAAACACAAATAAAAAAGGCACAAGTAAATAAACAAATTATTCAAACATAAATAGTTTTAAATTAACCCATTTTAAACGGTATATAAAAAATTGAAAAACATAAAAAATACAAACCATATTTATTACAAAATATTAAAATTTTTACAAATTTCATTTATAATAAAAACCTTTTTTTAAGAAATTGAAAAAGAACAACAGTTTGTATTAATTTTTTTTTTGTTTAATATAGATTTTATTTTTAAATAAAATTTATTTTATTTGAATAAATAGAATAAAATCCTATAAAATATACAAATAATATTTAAAAAAAACTGCACTATCTCGAAATAAGAATGCGTGTATAGTTCTTTTCTTTTATTATTTGTGACAAAATTGATTTTTGAAAGTTTTAAAAGTTTTTAAATTTTGTTAAATATTGAGCCCCAACATTTAAAATTTTTATTTAGTTTACAAATTATTGAAATTTTTAATAAAATATCAGAAAGTTTTAATTGTTTTGAATTTGAATTTAATTTAATTGTTTTGAATTTGAATTTAACATAAATTTTGCAACAGTTTTTTTGACTACAGATTATAGACTATAATCGGTCATTACTATAGATTTACAAGTCGGTCATTACAGTTAGTACTATAGTCTATAGCCTTTACTATAAACTTATTTTATTAGTCTGGACTGTAGTCTACAGTTTAGATTATAGTATATAGTATGAACATTAACTATAGCCCTTACTGTAATTTATAGCCTTAATTAAAGTCTGCTCTACAATCTATGCACTAGACAATATACTTTGTGCCAAGGCGAATAGACTATATGGTAAAGTCATTTCATTTTGCGGCGAATTCATGAAATTTTTTATATATGTAGTTTGAGAGAGAATTTTTTTATATGTAGTTAGACAGCGTCGGGTTTTGGCTAAATTTCCATGGACAATCTGCTGTTGAAATGACTTTGCCTATGCTATCTACTATAGAGTTAATTACATATATTTTGGCCCGACTGTAAACTGGACTAAAGTATATAGATTGGACTATAGTACTATATACATATGTCTGGTTTGTATATGAACTTATGGTCTTAAAGATTAACTTTAGACTATAGCCCTTACTATAGTTTATAACCTTTATTAAAGTCTGGTCTACAATCTATACTCAAGACAAATGTAAATACTTTGTACCAAGGCGAATAGACTATAAGGTGAAGTCATTTCATTTTGCGGCAAATTCATGAAATTTTTTTATATATGTAGTTTGACAGCTTCAGCTTCTGGCTAAATTTCCATGGACAAAAAACCAATCAGCTGTTAAAATGACTTTACCTATACTTTGTAATATAGAGTTAATTACATATATTTTGGGCCGACTATAAACTGGACTAAAGTATATAGATTGGACTATAGTACTATATACATAAGTCTGGTTTGTATTTGAGCTTATGGTCTATAGAACAGACTCCTTATTATAGTGTATAATATAGAATATAATGGAAATCTTTTTATAATTTAAGTTTGAACTGAAGACGATAGTCAAGACTATAAGTAAAGTTTGGACTACGTTATGGACTAGAATTTTTAATATGTATACTTGGAGTTTCATTAGTTTAAAATTGTTTAAAACCATTAAAATTTTCTGATATTTTTAAAGAAGTTTTTTTAAACAATATTTTACAATTAACAATTAAATTTATTTTGGTTTAAAATGGGTTAATTATAGCGTTATTTTTTTTTTTTTTTGCCCTCTATAATAAATTAAGTAGTAAATACATAGTTTTATATTTTTATTTAGTTTTTTTTTTTGTAATTTTTGTTTTGCTTTTGACTATACTAAAGAGGAAATGGATGTTTTTGTAGCATAAAAAAATATGAGATTTGATTTAAACCCATATTAAAAACAAAAAAATACAAAAAAGTAACAGATTAAAGAAGAAATATGTATGTTTTTGTTTGTAGGTTGTAGGGTATGTATGTTTGTAGGTTTATTTGTAAGTAAGTATGTATATGTTTATGTTATATATTTAATAATGCATTTAACCCATTGTTTTTGTTTGATTTTAATGTAATGTTGTTGTTCTTGTTTGTAGTAAATTATGGGGGACATTTTTTTGTTTGTTTTGGTTTTTTTCACATATTCTGTCTGCTCCTACTCATACTCACTTAATTTTTAATTCATTTTTTTATATATATATTTTTTTTGTGATTTTAATTTATTTTTTTTTTATATATAAATTTAGTTACGTTTAGTTTTGTTTTTCATTTATACTTAATTTTTAATAAGGATTTTTATGCATATATAAAATTTGTTTATATTTTTTTTATTTTTTTAAATTTACTTTTATTTATTTTTTTTTAGAAATTAAAGACCTTAAATACGAAATATTTTCATTTTTTTATATTTTTATAAAGTTGTAGTGTATGATTTTTTCTTTTGTTTTTTATTATTATTATAATTAAATATTATTATATTAATAAATTGTTTTGGTTTTGTTGTTGTTTTTTATATAAGACTTAATAAATTAATTATTCATTGTTATTTGTTGTTGAAGTGGTTTTGTTGTTAGGACTTTTTTTTGTTAAATTTATTTAAATAAACTTGCTGTGGTTTTGTAAATGCTTTATCTTGTTTTTTTATCTCTTTCTTTAATATATTTTTTTTATAATTTTGGTTCTGTGTTAAATATATATAATAATATGTAAGTCTCTATATAAAAAAAAATTAAATAAAAAAATTATATGACGTTTTGCTAAAATGATGATAATTTCAAACTTTATGATTATTTTTGTTGTTGTTTTATTACGGTAGCTAGTGTAATTAAGAAAAAATTAAAAAAAAAACAAAAACAAATTCAATTGAATTTACTTTTTTCAATTCAATTTAATTTGAAGAGTTAACAGTTGTAAATGATTTGTAGTTTAATTTTTCTATTTTAAACACTCAGCAAATAAATTATTTATTTTAGAAAATAACAAATAGTTTTTAAAAATTAAAAAATCAATCAATCAATTTTTTGTTATTATTACAGAAAAAGTTTTAAATGCAAAATTTGTTGAATGTTTTTAAATTCCAAAAAAAGAGTTTTACTTTATTTATGATTTAAAAGACAAAAGTTTTGAAAAAAAATTTTGAAAATGTTTTGTTGCCGATTAGTAAAATATCAATAGTTGTGTTATTTATTTTTTTTTGGATTCGAAAGAAAATACGATTAAAACTGCAACTTGAAAGTTCTTTTTATTTTTTTTTTACTTTTATAATTAGGTATAAAATTGTTTTATTTTCAGGTTGTTTTTTGAAAGGATTTTGAAATTGTTTTAATTTCGAATAACACATTTTTAATAAAACTCCAATATTTTGTTGAAAAGATCAAATGGTGGCCCAAGTAAGTCTTTGCTTACTTATTTGTCCATTACAATAGCTATATGCCAAAACTAGTTTACTGATCAGTGTGACGATGACCATACAAGTTAGTTATATTGCAGCAGACCAAAGTCTCTGTTGAGGATCAACCCTCAAAATCAAGACTGATAGGCTAGCACACTACCATCTAGCTTAGCGGAGCAAACCTAGTCGGTCAACACCATCATAATCTAAACTAATAGTTGCAAGTGAAAGCAAGTTAGATAGAATTGTTGAAATTTTGGATCCAGATCAAACGTCTTCAGAAATTATTTTCAACAAACATACAGACAAATAGACAGACATTGACATCTTAGCGAGACACCCCTAGTAGGTCTTTTTCATCATTGTAATCTAAAGTAATAGTTGCAAGTGAAAGCAAGTCATAAAGAATTGTTGAAATTTGGATTTAGATCAAACGTCTTCAGAAATTACTTTCAACAAACATACAGACAGACATTGACATCTTAGCGGGACACCACTAGTAGGTCTATTTCATTATTGTTGCAAGTAAAAGCATGTCTTAAAGAATTGATGAAATTTTTGATCCAGATCAAACGCCTTCAGAAATTTTTTTCAACAAACATAAGGACAAATAGACAGACATCGGAACGACACCTTATAAGTTTTCTAAATTCAAAAATATTTACCAAAACTATTGAAATCAAAACATTTTCATATAATTTCTTAAACTTTTCCTTTTCAAATCGAATCGTTTGTCAAAGTAAACTGACCGTAAAATCTTTAGAAATTATTCATTATTTACTGAATGTTTCACAAATATGTAACTGATATTATAGTACAGGCTGTGAGTGGTGGGTAGTTGGGTAGGGTGTTGTTGTTGTTTTTCTGGTGGTTCAATATGTAGTAATAATGTCGAATGTTATTGTGTGTGAGAATGTATTTTCATAATGATCGTTAAATTTAAGAGAGATTTTTTAGACAAACTTATTTATGCTTTTTTGTTTTGTTGTTTTTTTCTATTGTTTAATATAATTTGTTTTATAATTAGTTATTATTATATTTATAAATCTTCCTTTTTTATCATAAATTTCCTATAAATTTTGTTTATATACGTTCGTAAGTATATTTTGGTTTGTTTTGTTTTTTGTTTTCTCCTTTGTTTTGTGTTCTTAAAGATGATTTTTGTTTTGTATCTTGCAATGTCAACGAGACGTGTTTTTTTTTAATTTATTTACCACTTTTTCATAAATAATTTAAATTTTTTTACTTGTTGTTTTATGTAATTTATATGTAAGTTAATTGTTTGTTAAAGTTGTATGCTTGAATATGTATGTATGTCAGTATGTATGTATGTAATATATTGTGTATTTAGATCTGTACGTATGTATGTATGTTTATGTTTTCCTTTTTTTTAACTCAATATGTGCGTGTAAATTGCGCGTGTTATTTTATTTGTTGGTAAATTATTTTTTTTTTTAATATATTAAATTTTTTATTTAAATATATAGTTGTTGTTATTATGTTGTTGTTGTGTTTATATATATATGTGTGTTTGTATGTGTTTGTTGAAAGCTTAGCTTGAGGACACAATTCTTATGCGTTCATCTCTTGTTTTATGTTATTAATTAGAAAAAGGACGCTTGTTTGTTTTAAGCTATTTTTTTTTTAATAATTTATTGGGATTTTTTTTGTTTGTTTCAAACGTACAATAAAGTAGTTTTCTCATATTTATTTATTTTTTTTTTTTTTGGTTTAAGCAAAGAAAAAGCATAGTAAGAAAAAAGATTTTTTTTGAGATTTTTGTTAATAAGTTTTTCTTTTGTTGTTTTTTTTTTTTTTTTTTGTAAATTTTAACCACCAGCCTAGACGACAAGCACTAGTAAATCCTTAATTTTTTGAAATATTAAACCTTAGTTTTCGTCTTCTATATTGATCTTTAAACACTTTGTTCCATTAAAAACTTCTTAACGATGTAAAATTTTAAAATTTGCTAGTTTTTAACTTCTATATAGAAGTTTAAGCACTTTGATCTATTATCAATATTCTTATCAATGTAAAATTAAAAACCTAAAAACCTTAATGTTTCTTCTACTACAAGTTCCAAAATCTTTTTTCAGGAAATTTCTTTAAAAAAAGTAATCTTCTGCAATAATAATTTTATTTTACATACTTAGTTTTCTTGAAGCATATTTTATATTCTAAAAAAGTAACATTTTTTATAAATTTGTGCGTAAAAGAACTTTTATGCTAAAAAAAATATTGTCGTTTTTGTGCATTAAGCTTTCGAATCGAAATTTGACACTTGAAATAAGTGGTAACTTCCAAAGTTTGATTAGAACATTGTGCAAAGCAATTCCTAAGTATTTAGAGATGAATTTAAAAATATGCAAACTTGTATTTGTATTCCAAATACGTTTTCTTTTTAAAAAAGTTATTGCAGATTTTGTTAAAATAAAAACTTTACTTTGTTCGACTTTCAACTAAACTTATCGAAAAGTGAAGAATATACAATAAAAGTTTTCTTTAAATTTCAATGATGTAGGAATAACTCACATATGTTAAGCACTAATAAATTAAAAGCGAAATATTTAAAGAAAACTTTAGAATTTTAAGTCCTTAAGATTTTAAATCCAAAAATTTCGTTAGGAGAAAATGGTACTATTTGCAAAGAAACCTTAGACAAAAGTATTTAGTGTACCTGGAATCCGCAACAAGAAGTTTGCCAGCCGTATATCGTTGTTCCATCCACTGCATGACATAAGTATTTGCCTAATCTCCATTAAGTCTCATCTGAGGATTGTTAGCTTCTATTAAAGAGACCACTTTATGGACATTACATATATTATACGCAAGAGTTTCAGCTTCTTGTCTCAAACTATCTAACTTATACATGATTGTATTCCTTACAAAAATCCTTTAATGAAATTGTAAAATTATAAACTTCTTTTGCTAACAATCTACAGGATTGTCAAACAGCTGGTAGGGAACTAAAGACACTTTAAACATTTCCCCTTACTTTAACTTCTCCACCACAGGACACTCCTCCAAAATACCACAAACTAGCAAACTACAAAATTTGTTTTTTTTTTTTTGTTTTTTTTTATTTTTAAATAGTAGTGTTTAAATATGTAAATATATGTATGTAGTAGTTAGGAAATACTGTGTGTGTATGTTGTTGTTGTGGCTGGTGGTCCATAAAAACAAACAAAAGAAAAAAAACTTATAATGTAATTTCATCTTATTACATTTTTTTTGTTTAAATTTTCAAGCTTACACATTAAGTGAGAAAAAAATAAATGTTAAAAAAAAACTAAAAAAAAAAAATAAAAAACAGTAAACAATCATCTAATTTTTTTTGATTTTTTTATAATAAAACAAGATATTGAGTATTTCTTAATAAGTTATAAGTTTACAGTTTGTTTTTTTATATATTTTAATAAGATTTGTGCAAAAATTGTACGTAAAAATTTTCATTATAAAAAATTAGGAAAAAAATTATTTTCTTATTTTTTTATATAAATTTTCTTTTTTTGATTTTTTAAGAAAAAGAAGTAAAGTTGTTTTTGTTGTTGTTGTTGTTTTAAGCTTATTAGATTTGTTTGGTTACAAGAAATACTCAAAACTTAAAGACTAGTGTTGTTTATATTAAAAAATAAAAAATAAGAATCTATGTTTTATATATATAGAAATACAAATACATATATATAATATAATATATTGTTGTTGTTGTTTGTTTGGTTGGTTGCATGTCCCTTTTGACAGAAAAAAATCCTCAAACCTGACTTTTTTTGTTGCTGTTTGTTGTTGTAGTTGTGTTGTAGAGTGACCACGGCATTTATTTATTTGTTTGTTTAAACTATAATGTAGTATAGTAGTAAATAGTTTTCTTTTTCATTTTGTTGTAGGCTTTTGTTTTTGTTGTTGTTGTTATGTGTATGTGTGGTTGTTGTTGTTGCTGTATTATACTTAAATTTTAAGTTGGTATTTAGTTCCATACACGCAAGAACGAATCCCATGAACCCGTTGCTACTGCCATACCATTTTCGGTGACACCCAGACAAGAAACGCGATTATCATGACCTGCGAGTATGCCCGAACGTTCGGCCTTCATTGTGTCCCAAACATTGCAGTTGAAGTCATCGTAACCAGCTAACAGCAAACGACCACTCTTTGAAAATGCCACCGATGTAATGCCGCAGATGATATTGTCGTGCGAGTACATGGCGAGCTCTTGATCGGCGCGAATGTCGAATAGACGACAAGTAGCATCGTCAGAGCCTGTGGCGAACGCCTGACCGTTGGGGAAGAATGTCACGGCGTTGATGTCGGACTCGTGACCGGGGAAGGTCTGTTTGCAGACACCTTCTCGTATGTCCCACAGTTTTGCGGATGCATCGCAGGCGCCCGACACGAATGTGTGGCAGCCGGGCGCCAGCGATAGAGCCATTACATCGCCGGTATGTCCCAGAAATGATGTTACCTGTTGGCCGGTTTCAATGTCCCACAAGCCGCATGTCATGTCGCCGGAACTGGTGACGATTTGATTGTCGTCCAGAAAACGGCAGCATGACAAATAGCCACCATGACCGGGCAGTTCACGAGAGACTCGTACATTGCCCTCGCGCGTTTTCAGGTTGTAAATTGAACACATGTTGTCAAGACCGCCGCAGGCGACATAACTGCCGGAAGGCGCATACGCGCACGTCATAACCCACGACGAACGCAGTGGTATGGCATGGACCTTGTTGGTGGTGTGCGAATCCCAAACGATTAGTTTGCCATCCTGAGAAGCTGATACTAAATTCCGTGAATCGTTGCCCCAATGCATGGCGTAGATTTTCGCCAAATGGCCTCTAAGTGTACGTCTCGTGCGCATTTGTATACGACCGATGGGTTCCAATGACGAGGCCGCCTGAACCAGACTTGTGTCGCAGGCCGCTTTACGGGCATCACGTATGGCATTCTTAAGGGTTTCGGCTTCTTGTCTCAAACTATCCAACTCATTCATGTTTGTGTCGATTTTTTACAAATAGTTTTTGGGGGTTTTATATTATTGAATTATTATTATTTTTTTTAATTATTTTTCTGTATAAAAAAAAGAGTGGCTGTTGCTGTTTTTTTTATTTTTTGTTTTTCCAATTTTTTACTACTACTACTGCTGTTCTTCAGTTTTTTATATGATGATGGTGAAAATCTCTATATCTTTAAAGGTGGTGGTTGGTTGGAAGAAGGCCGCAAATATTTTTTTTCATTTTTTTTTTGTGAGATTGAGATGATGTTCATATTGTATTGTATCGTATTTGTATATATGACAACGATGAAGTCGAACGAGGAGGGGGTGGTGGTAAATGAGTACAAAAAAAAAGAAATGAAAAGGTGCGGTGTTAGTTATAAAAAAATTTTTTCATATCAATTAAACTTTTTATGGAAATATTTTAACACTTACCTAAATTTGTTATATTTCACTTGTAGCCGTGTAGTTAAGTTTTAATTTCCATCCAAAATTGTGCCTTTTTCACAAGTCCAATGATGATAAATTTTCTTTTTTTTTATAATTGCCTGGGAGTTCTCCTCTTTTTTTCGTTTCGATTTTCTTCTCCTGTTGAAAAAATAAAAACTGCTGCTTGCTGTATAAATGATTCTCCCTTTTTTGCTTCGTTCGTCGTAGTCGTCGTTTGACGTCCTCTTCACTTCATCCAACACTTGTATTTTTGTGCTCTTTCTTTACTTTGCCTATTTATTAAGTGTATGTATGTATATGTATATTATTCAGTGCTGCCACATTTTCATGCTAATTTACAGAAAATCACTAATAAAGGAAATAGAAAATCCTTATGAACAAATTTAAGAAAAAATAACAATTTTGCTAAACATTTTTAATAGAAATTATAAAGAAAATCTTGTGAACTTATTAATACAAAGGAAATTAGTAATCGCACAGTTCTTTCTTAGCAATATGACTGACTGATTCCTCATACTACTGTTATGACTTTACATATACTAGCATGTTAACCACAAATTGTAATTATAGATTAACTATAATAATATTCAATATTGTAATTATTAACTCATCAATTTATTTCAATATTCATATTTTAAATATATTTCATATATATATATAGCTTCACTTGTGGCAACACTGATTAAAAAATACAATATTTTTTCTAATGCCTGCCTCTTTTAATACATATATTTTTCCAACTGTTCTACAATTCCGTTCCGAGTTCGATCGTATTTTAAGACAAGGGGTGAGAATTTTTCATTTCAATTTTTCATTATTTCTTGTTTGTTCAATTAACATTTAAAATTAATCTTTTTTATAACAAACACCTGCAAAAACTTTACATTTTTCCCGTTTCAAAGTAATAATAATTTTTTGTAATTTTTTTTATCTAAAACACAAATTAATTTACACAAAAAATATTCCTCACTGACTTCGATTTTCTTCACTTTTAGTTTTTTGGTACACCAAAATTGCAATTTGCACCACCAAAGGGGGGAAAACTTTTTGATTAATAATACAACGAAACCAACGAACGAACGAAACGAAAAAAAGAGAGAAACAATACAAATTTAACGAAACATTTTTTCATATATACAGTCCTTTCATTCATTCACACACACAGTTAAGTTAGGTTCTGACACCAAAAAAAAGCGAGAACGAGATGAATGTATTGTTTTAATATAGAGCAGAAAATCAATTTAGTACTTTTATTACTCTTTCACTTATTTTTTTCTTTTTCTTCTTTTCTGTATGTTCTCTGAAAATTCTCAGAAGTAGAGTATTTTTTTTTCTTCATATGCAATAAAAAAATCATATCTATATGTACGATTTTCTTGACTTTATATTCATTTTTCACACCTTTTTCATGGGATTATTCTGACACTTTTTACACTTACGTTTTGTGCAAATTATGCTAATTGTTTTTATTTGTTACACTATTATTATGTTATTTGTTAATTTTTATTGTAAACTATTGTTTATTACAAGCTAAAAAATATTTTTGCTAACAAATTCTTCTATTACACACACACCGCGGACGTACAGCGAAACTTTTTTGTTTGACAGATTGGCCAACACCTATAATCTTTTTAACGAAACATTTATTTAGGGTTGTATTTAGAGTACTGTGTCGACAAATATTAACGGCATCGGCGTCTGAAACTAAAAATCGACTGTAAGCTAGAAAAGTTTTAAATTGTTTAAGAAATTTGTAACGGTATAAAATTTATGATTTATTTCAAAAAAATGTCTGCTATTAAGATAAGTGTTTTACAATATTATTTTTTCAACATAGTATGTTTATTCATATAAATCAAAAGACCGTCTCAAATGGTCTTGAAAAGTTCTTATTTTTATATGCAAAAAATGGAAACATTTCTCAGGGTTGTATTCCACATATTATTGTTGTGTACGAAAAACATGGTAAATTTACAATGACATTTTCTTTATATTTTTGCTTCATAACGGTTACAATAGAATGATTCATAAAAACAGATTTGTGTTTTATGTAGAGCGTAGACAAAAAATACAAAATTCTATGTAAAAGTAAGTGTTCAAAATGTGATAATTAACACGCAGTTTATATTTTTCCTATAAATAAGTCATTACTGTTTAGAGATTTTTTTTAATAGACCAAAATTATGAGAGCACATGAAATATATATCTGACACTAACTTTATGAAAACTTCGCATTACTCAAAGATTTTGTAAACAAAAAAAAAATATGTCGCTAGCTCTATATTTTCTATAGAAATCCCTCGCTAGCTCAAAATTTCTTACAGAAATCTATCGCTTGCTCAAGATTTGCTATCACCCCTATTCTGCATTTCGATTACGTTTACGCAACGGTCAAAAAAGGTATTCCAACAAAAAACTGAATCGTAAGAAAAAGAAGAAGCAATTCTATTTCGTTTTAATGCTTTACGAATTGTGTATTCTGAGGAACGATAGTATCTACGTTTTAATAAGACCTGGTTCACACTAGAAAACTTGTTTGGGAAATTTTTGATTTTTATGTGCGAGAGAAAAAGATAGAAATATCAACCATCTCTTTCTCTCATACACAAAATAAAAAGTTTTAGTTTATTGAATGAAATTTATTTCAATTTTTACATATTAAATGAGAATCTTCCATCTCTGCTGATTTGCATCGCAGAGATGCAGTGCATTGATGAGTATTTGAACAGGCTCGAAATCAGTTTCAAACTCAAGAATTCCTATAAAAAACTGTCGCTAGCTTAACCTTTTTTTGGAACCACTATAAAATTGTCAATTGAATTGTTTAATTTTGTGCATTTTTTTCTTTATAATAAAAATATTCATTTTTTGTTAATTTTTTTGTATATGTATATAATATATATGTATATGAAAGTATGTAAGTATGTACATCAAATAACTTTATTTAAAGTAAAAAAAAATATGTATAAATATTTTTTTCTTTTGAAACAGACTTTTTTGCTATAATGCCGGTCAGTGTTGGTTGGATAAGTATCATTATTTTTTACTTTTTTATTAAATTTTGTTAAAAAAAAAGAAAACATTATCCAAAATGAATTTAATTTTTGTTTCAGTTTATTATAAAAGCAGTCCGTGTTTTAATGCTTTTCGTTTGATGTAAAGAATCACACCGAAACCGAATAATTATTTTCCGAATAAATTTGATACGAATTATCTGAAATTAATAACAATAAATAAATAATACACAATTAGTAAATGAAAAAGACGTTAGTAACAAACACACACATATACACAGATTTAAAAAATACAATTTATATTATTTGTTTTTTTTTTCTTTTCGAATGTAGACATAGATCTCTCTTCTTTTTAAAATAGGCAACTAGTTGAAACTTTAATTAAGAATAATATATAATAATAATTGAGTTTGTTTTAAAAACAAAGTATTAAAATTATTAATTATTCTCTTTTTTTACTTAATGGACTTTACTTAAAATCGAAAAACCAATCAAACCAATAAGACGAGCCGAAGTTTAGACAAAAAGTTTGTGGATAATAACAAAAAAAATAAACTATAATTAAACAGAGAGCTATGTTTTTATTACTATTCGTTTGTTTGTTTTGTTTTCCGATTTATTTTTTATATATGTTTTAATTTTTTACGAAAATTCATCGATAAATGACGAACCAGTGCTATAATTCGATGTTTTCGGCAAGTTTACCACATCACGACGGAAGGATGATAAGTTATGAGTGAATCTATTAATAAAAAACAAAAAAAACTTTACTTTAGGGTTTTAACATTTTAAGAATGCTGCTTACTTCTCTTTATTTTTACTGGAAACATTTCGTTCAATGCCGCTCATTAAATCATCAAACCATTGGGCCATAATTTGTTGCTTGTCTATAGGTTGTGCGCGTAGAATGTTTTCTTTAAGAGATCTAAAAAGAATAAACAAAATAAATTAATTCATTTCTTAAATCAATTTTTCAAAAATTGTTTATCGCCAGTTCAAGATTTTCTATAGAAATATGTCGCTAGCACAATATTTTCTATAGAAATCTTTCGCCATCTACAAATTTCCTATAGAAATCTGTCGCTAGCTCAAGATTTCCTATAGAAATCTGTCGCTAGCTCAAGATTTCCTATAGAAATCTGTCGCTAGCACAAGATTTCCTATAGAAATCTGTCGCTAGCTCAAGATTTCCTATAGAAATCTGTCGCTAGCTCAAGATTTCCTATAGAAATCTGTCTCTAGCTCAAGATTTCCTATAGAAATCTGTCTCTAGCTCAAGATTTCCTATAGAAATCTGTCGCTAGCTCAAGATTTCCTATAGAAATCTGTCGCTAGCTCAAGATTTCCTATAGAAATCTGTCGCTAGCTCAAGATTTCCTATAGAAATCTGTCGCTAGCTCAAGATTTCCTATAGAAATCTGTCGCTAGCTCAAGATTTCCTATAGAAAACTGTCGCTAGCTCAAGATTTTCTATAGAAAACTGTCGCTAGATCAAGATTTCCTGTTTTAATTTGCTTTAAAAATGTAATTTTTTCAAGCTTCAAACTTACCTAAAGTAATCCTCGTACAAAAGTATTAAAACTAATAAAGGTCTTGACATGGACCACTGATTCCGACAGTCTTCTGCCATGACATTATTTAATAAAGTTGACATCATGTTTTGTAACAATTCCGAATTCATTTTAACAACCTTTAATAAAAGAAAATGAAAATTAAACAAATATTTATTTTACTTAAAAACTAATTGAATAGAAATTTACCTCTAAAAATCTAGCATTTTCCGGAGTTAAACTGCGTAATTTTTTATTTGGGAATGTAGACACTGAAATAAAAAATAGAAACAAAAAATAATAATTTTCATTTCTTTTGCAATATAAACGAAACATGTTAAACTTACTTTTCAACTGAAGTTGCTTAAATATATAGGATACAATGCTATCCAAAATGGAACAACAGGTTATATAAATAGTCGAATCTGTAAGTTAGATAGGAAAGTATATTTAATTTTTGTTTATAATTATTATCGTTTTTTTCGTAATTTACCCAAAGCTGTAAAACCTTTAGATAGACTTTCTAGAATGTAAACAAATGCACCAGGTTCTAGGCCAGCCAGAAAACTTATATGATCTTGTGATAAACAATTCAATAAATTGAAATAAGATGAGGCCAATTTCGGATATTCCTAGAAAAATTAAATGATATTATGTTCCGTTTTAAAGAATGCTAAATGTAACTTACCAACAAATCATTTTGTTGTATTGACATGATCATTTTAGCAGCAATATTTAAAACATTATCCAATGTATCATCACCGTATAGTTTGAAAACACCAAAATTAACATAGTTACCACCCAATGCATTCTTGAGAATGGTAAAACACACTGAAATGCCTTTCAGACGCATGGGATATTGTTGATCACGTGGTACATCCAAATGCAAAATACGATTACCATAGATACAAATAAGTTTTGATGCTTCACGGAATAACAAAATACCCATGGGACTGGAAACGTTGCCCTGTAAACGTTGCGTACGACAATGCACCAATTCGGCAAATAGTTTTAATACTGGTGTTGTGACGGCAGGATCATGGGCCCAAAGTTCGACAGCCCGTATTAACATGGGTAAATAATCGGAGTAGTATCTGGAATAACAGAAAAATATGTGTAAGTTGTCAAAATAGAATCGTATCGTTAGGCTATCTTATCTACTTACAACCACTCAAAGAGCATGGTATAAGGAACACGTGATGTTAAGGGTTGAGCTAGACCTCGCAAATCTCTGGCCAAGCCAATAATTGCCTTTTTGGCTTCCTCGTTGGGAAAACTGTTGGTGTCCATGAGAACAGGACCCAGATTTTCAAATTGATCTAGTTGACAATGAAACAATTGTATTTTTAACTTTTTTTATCAACAACAAGACAATGTTATACTTACTGGTTAAGGGAGTTAGAAAACTATAAAATCTCTCTTCATCTTCGCCCAAATCAAACATTAAAAGACGTCCAAGAGATGTATAAAACATGGTACGACAACGCATTTCCGTTAATGAGGAATTAGTGCCCAAAAATGGAAAATGCTCGCTCTATTTGTTTAATAAAAATTTTACTTGTTTAGAAGGATTTAAATAAAACTAAAAATTAAAAATCATTACCGTATGATGTGTAAGCATAAATTGTACTTCCTCTAGTTTTGCCAATTTTCGCACGGAATTGAAATGCACGGAGAGATCTGATAGCAGCATTAAAGTTTTCGTTATTATTTGCTCTGAATGGCCCCAAAATTTTAGATTTGTTATACTTTGAGAGAAAACAATTCAATAAAATAACAAAAGCAAATATAATATTATAAAAGCTCACAAATCATTGAAGAATTTATACAATTTGAAGGATTTAGGAATACCCTTGATTTAGAGATTAATTTAAAAATATTTTTTTTTTTTTTCGAAAATATGTTCGAATTTTCGAAATTGCAATAATATTTTTATAAGTTTGAGATTATTAAGGCGAAAAATAACGAATATTTAATTAACGAAATATTTTAAAAAATTTTCAATCTTCGAATTTGGAAATTTTGTTTAGAAATCGGTCTTAAATGAAAAGTAAAAATTTCTTTAAAATTTCCAAATAAATAAAACTTACATTTTACGATTGATAAAACTTAAAAGCATTTGTTCATCACTGATACCAAATACTTCACTTAAACGCTTGTAAACATTTGCCTTTTGTGTTTGTTCACTGATATGCATTTTGCGCACCTGCTCCAGAAAACTTAAGATAGCCAATTCAAGTTTTTCACAGCCTGCTTGCGGTAGACGAGCATCTGTTAATCTCATTAACTGAAAAACTCTAATAACCAATTCAGCATCCATAGTATCATGTTCATCATTCGAATTCACCGTCAGACGACCGACAATAGCCGAACCTATGATATAAACCAACCATGTCAATTGTAATTCATGTATACTTATATCCATGGGATTTGAGTTGGGTGTTTGTAGTAAATTTTCATATTCACGGGCTTTTTGATCGAAATGCTGAACCAATAATTGGCACGTTTTATCATATTCACAGCGTTCGATAACGGAAAGTTGTTCCAATTGTTGTTGCACCATACACAAATCATCCAGAGGATCATCGATATTATCACGTACAATGACAGGAACAGCATCTAGACGTGATTCAACATAGGCTTTTGTTACCTCCGGTGTATAGGTGCCCAATAAATGAGGTTCGGCTGATTTAACATAAGGAACTGAAGCCACCATACGTTGCCATAAGGTAAGCAAATAATGTACACTGTTAGGGGCAAATTGCCACATCTGTCAAAGACATAAGAGCTATTAAGTAATCGAATAATTGTATATGTTTTATGTAAGATAGTACCTGTAATGATTGCACGGTAAATTTAGCAATTAATGCAATAGCTTCGGGATAACAAGGCACTGCAATCAATTCACCCAATTGATAGTTAGACTTTAAACGGGCCAATAGACGACAAAATTCATGGTAATTATCAGGATCACTTAAACCCTAAAGAAATGTTTTCATATACAAGATTACGACATTTTTAATTTTATATAATTCCACTTACATGTAAATTGACCAAAATATTTTTAACACCTTCCACTAAATGTGTAAGAAATTTAGTACGTTCTGAATTATTGAATAAAGAACGACGTACAGATGTCATCTAAAAAGAGAATTTCAATTAAATTACTTCGCTGGCTTTAATCAATCGCTGGCTTGTGCAAAAAATTTACCTGTACTAAACAAGCTAACGAATAGCTTGCCAAACCATTGGGTAATATTTGATACAAATCGAAAAATAATTTCAAGGTATTTGCATCTAAAAATGCTGGACGCCATGATGTGGGTATTTGAACGCTATTCATATCATCAGATGATTCATCTGTTGAACTGCCAATGAAATCGAAACTCAAACAATTCTTTGTTAGCCGCAATACATGAGAAACAAGACTATAATAGAAAAATTACAAATGAATTTAAAATTTTTCTTTACAAAGAATATATTTACTAACTTGACATAGGCTTGTTGCGATTCGTCCATGAAATTTAATGTTTTACTATTATCACGTGCTGTAACCAGAAGATTACACGACAACAGGAATATGTCGAAGAGTTGTTGATCACGGAATGATGTAGCAATTTTACGATTTTTGGAAAATGATATATTGGCATCAACCTCCACAATTGAGTTCATTTCTAGAACTAATTGTGATAGAATTTGAACTCCAATTGTACAGTGTTCCACAGAGCCCTAAGCAAGATACAAACATAAAGTATAAAATAATCACTATTTAAATTTAAAATATTTTAATTAAATAAATTAAAACTCCCACTAAAATGTTCACATACTGATCCAATTTGGTCCCTTTGTAATGTAACACAATATTAAGCCAATGTACCTGTAAAAAAGTTTTTACATCTTCCAATAGATTCTGGAATATATGTTCATTTTTATAGGTATCGAACCAACCATACTTGGTAATTTTAGCCAGAAGCGTTACCAAGGCCTGAACTACGAAATGTTGTAAATTCGGTCTATTGGCCAAATAGTTAAGAATATAACTCCTGAAATTACAGAAAATGCAAGAAATTTTAATATTCAAAATCAGCAATATAAACAAAAATATACCTAATATCAATACGTTGTTCCAGATTTAAACCTTGTATCAATTTAGTCAAAGTGGTGGCGGCCAATAATTGTGCATAACTGGAATCGGCACGATCCAACAACATTTGACATTTGGGCAGAGCATCTTGGCTGCTAACAAATTGTACCAAAGTCTTTTCGGCATTGGAACGCAAAGCAGAATCTGTGGCTTCATATAGTTGTTTACACAATATCTCCAACTGTTGGATTTCCTAAAAAGAAATTAAGAAAAAAACAATTGTATCCAAAAGAAAATAGAGAAAGACATTTGCCAAACAGCAGCAAATCATAACCTCTAAAAAAGCTAAACTTTTTTTTCTGCAAAACAAATTAACCGGCGTATTTTAGTTGTTTTTAAGAATTGTTAATATAAAAATATTAAAAAATTTTGGCTATAATAATAATATTCATTTAAACTTACCATTTTCCAAATATGTGTATTTATCGTCGTTTAAGAAAAATATTAACAAGATATCCTAAAGTAATGGACTCCTGAAATTGTACAAATATTTGTTGTTGTTGAAATGCTGCTCTCTTCTAAATTATTTTCGTTTTACTTTCTTCTACATAAAATATAATAAGAAAAACAAACGCTTTTATTTTGTTTATATAAGTAATGTTATTATATGTATATAGATTTTCAATAAATTATTTTTATACTAATCAGAATTAAAATTTCTTTTAAACAAAATATTTGCAAAACAAGCAAACTGTGTAAATTTTGTTGCAAATTTCGCAACTACTTCTTTTTCTTCTTCTTATTTGTTGTAATGACAAACATTCAGCCGGAATAGATAACACACACACACAAATAACAGTGTCAAGAGTATCAAGCAAAATCGCTGGAAAAGCGAATATACATTTTAATAAATAATACAAAATATAAGTTTTATTATAGCTTTTTAGTATAAAATGTATATAATTACTATTAATAATTATTATCTTTATAACAAACATTGTCTTTGTTGAAAGTAACAATTAATTTATACTTTTTATAACTTCATTTTAAAAACAAAAAACGCTATATTAACATTACTGTCAAACAAGTGCAACAGAAAGTGATATTAGTTAAAGATAACAGCAGTGTCAAATCTAGTGAATTTACAACGAATTCATTCTTTTTTATACATAGAGTTTGACAGCTTCATTTATGAGAAATTTTATAAATATATGTTCACCTTTTATGAATTTGCTTAGTGCAACAGCATCTCATTTGCCGGTAATCTGTGGCAGAGTTAAAAATCTCTTAAAGATATTTTTAGAAAAAAGTGTAGTTTATTTAGCTTTTTTGTTGTTTATAATAAAATGGATTATTATTACTATGACCAAGTAGGCGATAATGAACTTGAAGACAATGAGGAATATGACTACGATTCAATGATACTGCCCGAAGAAGAGGAAACTTTTAAGGATGTCTATCAAGGTTGCATTAAATCATCCACCCAGCAAGTGCAACAATATATAATGGTATTATTAGGATGTGGTTTTTTGCAACGTATTGCCTGGGAAGTGGTCAGACGTTCAGTGGGTAATAATAGTAGACATCAGTATCTGTATCATTTAATCTCTATGGTATGCGGACTTATCGGTTTATGGTTTTATGTTGGTGTTAGCAACAGCATTTATGTGGTGTTGCATGTTTTAAATTTGTGTTTATTCCTAAAATTGGCTGTAAAATTGAAAATAAAATCTACGGGTTGTATGCTCTGTATGTATACCATATTATGTCAATTGCTATTTGAATATCTATTGAAATCGGAGCAGTATGAAACTATTAGGGGACCTCAAATGGTGGTGAGCATGAAGTTAATATCGGTGGCATTTGAAGTGCAAGATGAAAAGGAAAAATATCAGTTTTTGAGTTATTTAGGTTATCTCATAAGTCCGGCTTCTTTAATATTGGGACCTTGGGTCTCGTTGAAGGATTACAAACCAAGTTTTAATGAAAAATTTAGATTTTTGCATTTCTTAAGTAGAATCCTTTTTAATATATTAATGGCTGTAGTATTTTTAAATCTTTCCAATTGCCTAATACCCTGGTTTAAACAATTATTGAGTTTGGGTTTGTGGTGGGGCACATATTTAGATGCCTTTTCCGTGCGTTGTAGCCATTACTTTGTTTGCTATCTCTCGCAGGCTACTGTTATGTCGGCCCAAGTAAATGCCATTGGCTCTTCCTCTCTAAAATCGTCTCAATCTATTGTAAATCCTTGGGCTATAGAATTTCCTCGCTCTTTGTCAGATGTTATACGTAACTGGAATATACCCATGCATTTGTGGTTAAAACAAAACATCTTTAACCGCCTTTTGGCCTCACATTATCCATATTTTGTGTGTATTTTTCTAACTTACTTGGTGTCGTGTTTAGTTCACGGCTTTAACTATAAAGTCCATATGGTTTTGTTTTCCCTGGGTTGTTTTAGTTATTTTGAGAATCTTTTAAGACGTTGTTTGGCTCAAGTATTTGATGCCTGTATAGAATCTACAGCCTGTAAACAGAATTGCAAATTTTCCATATGTGCTCGTCGTAAAGGCGAATATTTAACACCATCCTCACTCTTAGTACGTTTAGTTAATTTCTTGTTTGGTTTAATAGTTGTACTACAATTGGCCTATCTGGGAGTGTTATTATCTAGCACATCAACAGATACTTTATCTATATTACAAATCTGGTCTAATATGAATTATTTGGGTCATATATTAGCCACGATCATGTTTGTATTTTATAAATGTATTTGAAATGTAAACATTTTAGCGCGGGGGGTATTAAGAAAGTAATCTTGTACTTAGTATTATAGTGTATGTACTTAATATATGGTTTTTTATTTGAAGATGTTTAGTTGTAAGTTAAGATTAAGTTGTTTTTGTATGTTTAAAATATATGTATTGTATTTAAAGCTAAGCCAGTACTAAATTGTTAATTATTTTATATACATTTTTATAAAAATATATAAATAAAAAAAAATAATAGTTTTTCTTAAGCAACAACATAATTTTTAAATAAGGAATGTTAATAAGAAGAGAAGAGTTTGTTTGGTTTAATATAACGATGTTAAAGAAAATTTTTAAAAATTTTCATAATTTTTGCTAATATATTTTATTTGTAACAATTGTCTTTTACATCAAAGTGCCTTTAATTTGTTTCTTTTGTATGACCAGCCTAGTTTTATCAGTTCCTGATTTTCATATGACCAAATGGCCAACACAATTAACACACTAACAACACCCAAAGCCAAATGCTTGATAATGGAAGTATTTAACTACAAAAAGGTAAAAAAGTATGTTAATAACAAAATGAATATAATAAAACATTTTTGAAAAACTTACCATGAAATATTGACATACAATTCCCACAAATATTAAAGTCACTAAAAACAGTTTCTTTGGCATAAAACCCTTTAAAGGATTATAATCTAAAGGCTTGTATTGCAACCAAATAAAACGGGTGCTAAAATTAAACAATTTTTAAGATATTGAACTTGCAATCATTTAGTTTTCAATAGACAAACTTACCTAAAACAAATACGCGAAAACATATTGATACAATTGGCAAATATAAAACCAACAGGACCAAAAATACTTGTCAACACATAGGATAAAACTAGAAAGCTTACACTAAATATAGCCATAAGATAATTATATTTATCGATATCTTGACTAGTATTAGTAGCAAACATGTAACCTTCGGTAATACCATTAACCGCTAAGAAATATATAGCCAAACAATGCCATTTTAGTAAAACAACTGGTAAACCATCGGCCACAAAATCAGCACCACCATACAACAGCAAAACGGTATGTGCATAACTCTGACCAAATACTAAGGCCAATAGACCTATGGAGGATACAACTAAAGACAGATGACTCAAAACTTGGGCGGCTTGTTGTACTTTTTTCTTTAAAAAAATCGTTATAATATCTATAGGTGTTCAATGCATATTAAGTGATTTTCCAATTGATTTCTATTTACCTTATCCTGTTCTTGTAGGGCCACATCTCTAGCAATAGTTTGTGTAAAATAAAAGTAACTGCTCTCCTCTATGGGTCTAAATATGAATCGTGCCGCCAAGCTGCCCAAATTGTTGACTACATCGTAAGTAGCCTGTTCACTAAAACTTAAGACAGGACTCATAGACATGACGTATTTTTCACCTTCCGTTAGTATTTGTTTGAGAACGCCTTGCTTAACAAAGCTTAAAGTTAAAACTTGCAACTCGGAGTTGAAAAAACTTTCCTAAAGGAAAAAAATACATTTTTCATAAAAAATAAAAACAAATATTTTTGATAAAAAAAATCATTACCTTGTTTATCATAACGCCCGGAAGAAATTGCTTTAAACTTCTAAATGGAAAATCCTGCATATTATCAAAAATTGTTGCATCTACAAAAGGTATTCTAGGCTTCCAGTCACTTTCCTTTTTATCTTTCGATGATTTTTTATAATCTTCAAATAATTTAATATAATAGGCAAAAAATCCATAGTGCGACAGCAATATTGTAAACGCACTAACCAATTGAGCTATGGCAAAAGCATAAATGGCCACCGTACCATTACCTAAGACAATCCAGAGAAAGACCACAGAACGTACAAAGATATGAAGCGTATTAAGTATAACTTTAAGTTTAACAAAACAAAAAACTTGTATTATAAACACTGGAGCTTCGGCACACAACTCTATGACACAAGACAAGGCGACAGCATAGCAAGCAAAACGGTATTGTGATGCAAATACCGCATCAACAGCCGATAGCCAATTGAGCCATATATACACGCAAGGTAGGCTTATAGCTATGCAGATGGGTACACTGGAATGTGGAAAAGGAAGAGGAGAGCACAATAGACATAGAAAAAAAGACATACATGTACATAGTTTGGTAAAGTTTTACTTACGTTAACCACTGCTGATTGATTAATTGAGCCCAAGAGCATTTTTCACGCTGCTGGGAGGTAGCGCTTAAAGCAGCACGATTTATAGCCTCACGAGATAAAAACAATACCGTACTCTCCAGCAACAGTAAGCGAACATTCATAATACCCAATACTTCACGTCCAACATTGCGTACTATGAAGGCATTGATACCAAAGGTAACAATACGACATAATACCTATATATGAATGTATGTATTAGTATCAAATTGAAATTATGATAAGAATTTTATTAAGTTCATTTTAGTAGAGTTTTTAAACTTACCTGAAAAATAATACTTAATCCGGCGTTGAGCAAACTACTTTGCAGAACATTACGTGACATTTCGTTGTGAATAAATTTGTAGACCTGGGCATTCAATATTTATCTCATACCTGTCCACCACACATTATTGTCTGTCTGTCTTTCCTTGTGCGTATTGTTCCTATTTTAAATTTGTGTTTTTTGTGGGGTTAATTATTTAGTTGGGATGTGTAATGTTTTTTATTGGTGTTTGTTTTGATTCTAAGGGAAGTAATGTCAATCTAGCAACTTTTATACTGATTTAGCGATTTTCTTCACAATCATGAAGAGACTAAAGAAAAGAATCATATTTACTTCACCAAACATTTATTTGTTCGCAATTTGTATGTATTGCATTATAAAGCGAACTCATTGAACCTATTAATGGTTATTTCAGTATTATTTTGATATTTTTAAATATGAGCATATTATAAATACGCCAAGTCTATATAAAGTCGTCAACACTGTCATGGATGCAAAAAATGATAACAAAACAAATTGGAAATTACCACACGTCAATCTAAATAATAGAGATGCCATATAACAACAACTTAATACTTTTTTTAATATTTTTAACTATAACAAACAATAAATAATAAAACTTAAATAATATGTTATTTTTAATAATTTAAATTAATTACATTGCATTTTTTCTCATATAATTTTACAGCAGTTTTCATAATAGCGGTAAATACTCTTTGTTACCAGATCTCTACAAAACAGTTTACAAAACATTAAACTTTTCATAGTCTGGTAAGTTTAATTTTATTTTGTTTATTTACATTTGTTGAAGTTGTTGAAAGCGGTGCAAAAGATTTTTTCAGATTTAATTTTAAAAAATAAACAAAATGCGAACATGTTTTGTGCCATTTTGTGATAGTAAAAATAAAGATCAACCTAATAGGACCATGTTTTTAGTGCCTAAGGTAAGTATTATATGTAAAAAGCAATTTAAAAATAGAAATAATTGTAAAAAATATATTTCAAAAAGGAACCCGTACTATTTGCACAATGGGCAGAACTTTTACCAAAAGTACGCACTTTAAGATCTATTGATAGAGTATGCTATTTGCATTTTCGTCCAGAAGATGTTGTCTATACATTTGATCATTGCATCAATGGTCAAATATTTAAAATACATAGAGATAGACCTAGATTAAAGCCGGATGCCTTGCCATGTTTGGAAATGACTACCAAAGAGGAACTGGTAAGTTGTTTTGATTGTTCTTTTAAATAGTATAGATTATTTAAGAATATTTTGTAATAATTATTCGATTAAAAAATATGTTCGATGAATTAGTTTCAAAATGTTCAATAATTTTCGTTTTAAGAAATGTTTAAAACGTAACATAAGAAATCGTAAAAAATCTCCGATAGCCTATCGGCGATAGGTTAAATTTTGATACAGTTATTTTTTAAAGCCCTTTCAAATACAACAAGGTAGTATAGGAACATATTTTACATATACATATAGACAAAAGCCCAACTCTATAACTTTTAAAACTAAAAGGAACAAGAAAAACACCATTAATTTTAAAATTTGAATCGATTTTAATGTTCTACTGATGATTTTTATGGCAATTATAATAGAACTAAAAAAATATATATTAGTCTTAGAATTTGAAGTAAAAATTCGACGCCGTTTTGTTTCATAAATTTTTGAACACCAAACACTTCACGTTACTTAACTATTGCATTTTAGCTTTCATACAAAGTAAAACATCGACTACGGTCAAACGCTAAAGTAAGTGAAAATACGATAAAAGATCAAATTTCTGATCTGATTACTGAGGAACAGTCACCAGATAATGAAACTAAAATGAACACCGAGGAAATTGATGAAATTCTGCTACCACTAGAAGACAACAAGTGTGGCATTATAGTAAATTTTGAAGATGATAACGAAAATATTACGAATCAAGAAGCAAGAACAAATAATGAATCGGAGAATCAAATAATTGATGATCTAATAACAGAAGAAACTAGCTACGAATGTGAGGAAATCCTCAACACCAACAAACAACATTCAGTTTTAAATAAAATATTAGATTTATTTAATTTACTCTATGACAATGTCTATGAAGTTATAGCACCCAATACTCTTTGGGGTATACACCGCTGTCCCCATCGTTCGCTGATATGTTTTACTTATATGGATGTTACGAAACTACAAGTTAGCAAAATTATTTCTATAACACCCGATGGTTTAGTGCAATTGATTATCCATGGCAGTACAATTAAAACTCTTGAATTGGTGCAGGATATTGATGATTTCGATAGTATGTCGGTGTTGTTAAATCAGGTGGATATGTGGCGTTTGTGTTTTGGTAAGCTAACGGATTCGAATGCCGAATGTGAAATTATTGTAGAACCAAACGATGACAACAGTTGGAGTACTGATGATAATGCTCAGATATTTTTGTGTAAACAATGTTTGCAAGCAAGCAAAGATGATATCGATATAAATTTATAATAAATTGAAAGTTCAAGGAAAAGTAAAAAAAATGTTGTTTTAATTAAAAAAGTTTATGTGAAAAATAAGAAATTAGAAATAAGAAGGGAAAAAAATTAATATTTCGAGATACAAATAGAAATTCGAAATTTAAGTGAAAATGCGAAATTTTAATGAATATTCGAAATTTAAGTGGAATTTTGAATTTTTTTTGAAATAAGTAGAAATTCGAAATTTTAATGAATTTTCGAAATTTTAGTGAAAATGCGAAATTTTAATGAATTTTCGAAATTTCAGTGAAAATGCGAAATTTTTATGAATTTTCAAAATTTTACTGGAAATTCTAAATTTTAGTGAAAATTTGAAATTTTAATGAAAATTCGAAATGTTAGTGAAAATCTAAAATTTTAGTCAAAATCCAAAAATTTAGTTTAAATTTGTAATTTTGGTAAAAATTCAATATTTTCTTTAAATTTCGACATTTTAGTTTTGAAATAATCGAAAATATTGGATTTATTGTTAATTTAAAAATTTAGTTTTTTGTTAAATATTTCTATTTATTTATTTTTGCAAAAATAAATCATAGAGAAAAAGTATGAATAGAAAGAGATGAGTTTTACATCTCTGTTTAAATGTCTTTCTCATTACGTTCAAATATATTAAACGATTATAAGATGAATGAGATAAGAATAAAAGGCCCTATTCTGGGTTACTTCCCGATCTACACACGGACCAGAACAATCACACAAAAGGTGTAACAGCTCCTACAGATGTCATTGTCTGGCAATAACAAGTAATGAGAACCTTGCAGAGGCCTTTACGATAAAATGAACTGAGCATATCCAAACTAGGTTAAAGAGAGCTAATGCCAGAATTATTCCCTTTGATTTTACCCATATAGGGGTTCTAAGCGAATGTTATTTAATCTCTCACTCTCTCTCTGCTTTCGTGGTTCTATTCGAATAATTGTCCATATCATATACTCTTTCGCTCTCTCTGCTTTCGTCGTCGTAAAAATACTTTTAATTAATTGATCACACGTTCAAAATGATCAGAATAATATTCCCTCTCTAAGGTTCCTTCCCGATTCACTCACAGATCAAGGCAATTACATAAAAGATGTGGTACCGTTTCCTTCTCATGGCAGATCCAGTAATGACTTCTTAAGTGAAGTTTATAAGAGAAGATAATCTAAGCTTATTCATAGTCATGGAGACTTATCGTTAGCGCAAAAAACGGTTGTAACCTTTGATTTTTTGGAAATATTTGTTATTTATATCTGGAAGTGGAAAACCACCAAATTGGTCTATATCTAATTCACAAAGCTGCCACTTTAACCAATACATCAGAATCCCTTTACGTATGTATATTAGGGTTCTAATCGAATGACTCGCCGTCTCATTTACACATGCCATGACTAGATGACTACTTAAGATGCGGATTGCACACCAAGGTTTTAGTATTTTTAAATATCTTATGGTTAGGTTAGGTTGATAGGAGGATTTTTACTATATCAAATCCGAAGAAATACACCTGGGCCTCTATCGGGCATGTTGTCCTTATCGGAAAAAAGGAACTGAATGAATTATTTTTCAGTGTTCAGAAACCCAGTTTTCTGAAAGTAATTCCTAAGAATCTTCCAATCTGTGTTAGTCAGGAATGTTATTTCCGGAATAACATCACTTCCAAGATATTTGGATCTAACTTCGACGAATGCCTGACAGTGGCAAGGAAAGTGCTCTAAATTTCACTGTCCTCTCTATATGCTTTACATACGTCTGAATCCGCACGTTTAATTTTGCATAGATGTGCTAGTAATTCTGTGTGTACCCTTAAGTAATTCTGTGTGTACCCTTAGAATACGTACCATCATACTAACTTCAGACTTGCTTATTTTAAGGATATTTTTTGTCTTGCTCTCATCAGGGTTACCCCATATTATCTTAGTGGTTCTACACACTGTTTCATTATTCCAAGATTATACGATATCTTAATGGAGTCCAACAAGGGATCTTTGTTGCAAACTCTTTATTTAAGATCCCACCACCATGTCTAAACAATTCCATGAAATTTTTATTTAAATAAAACAAATTAAAATTTTCTTTTTTATTTTCTTAATTTATTTTAAAATTATTATAAAATTTATTTATGTATAATATTCTTCTTATTTATTTAATTTTAATAATTGTTTCTTTTTTTAAATGTTATTTTCTTGCGAAATACGCTCTTTAATCATTTTATGTATAAAATAACAAAAACAAATAAATACAAATAATGTATAAATAATAATAATACATAATAGTTAATAATTATAATAATAATAAAAATGTTAAACATAAAATATAAAAATGTTCATCATATTATGAATGTAGATATAT
Organism: Lucilia cuprina; assembly: GCF_022045245.1. Classification (NCBI taxonomy): domain Eukaryota; kingdom Metazoa; phylum Arthropoda; class Insecta; order Diptera; family Calliphoridae; genus Lucilia; species Lucilia cuprina. The sequence goes on from NC_060951.1 coordinate 62,391,031, forward strand.
TGGCATTTATTTAAAATCTAAATGAGGAGATCCATTCACATCACAGTCATCGATTTAATATTCTATTTAATGTTTCTTTTGGTTTTAAGTTTTTATTTTTGTTAATTTTATATATTACATATTTTTTTTAAAGGTTTTCGTTAACGAAATAACAATTTCTAAATGTTTAGATTTGTTTTTTGTGTGGTTTACTACATGTTTTATATTTTAGTTAATATTCCGTCTTAATGTTTGTTGTAAATGCATGTGTTTATTTATTTATTTATTTAATTATTATTTTTTTAGTTTTTGGTGTAGGGTATATAATGGAGGGGTGTTTTTAATGCACAATTTTTATTTTTGCTTATGTTTTATATGACATAAATTGCGGATGGCTTTATCACTTGATCAACAAATTCATCACTACTTATTTGCTAAACAATTTCTACTATATGTTTGTATGTATGTATTTATACTTAAAACTAAATTAGTAGTATCCTTTGTATTGTGGTATTTTTTTTTTGTTAGTTTATATATAAACTTACTTATCGAATTGAGTCATATTATTATTATATATTATATGCATTTATTTAATTATTTGTTTTGTATACTTTCTACTCTCTATTACAAAGTACAAATAATTGTTTTATATTCTTTGTACTTATACTTTTTAAAAATATTTATAAATATAACTATTATTTTATCGTTATTTATCGTGTAACAAACAATCTACTATATTTTATTTTTCTTTTAATTTACTTATAATTCGTTTAAGGTTCATTCATTACAAATATGTTAACATTTTTATAGGATTTTTTTGTTTTATTTCGAATATTTATTTGAAGGAATATTGCGTTGAAACTTTGATTAAGAAGATTAAAAAATGTTTGTACCAAATCAATATATTTTTTTTTGGAAATTTACAATGCATAACTTTCTTTGCCACTGCTAGGCATTCGTCGAAGTTAGATCCAAGTATCTTGAAAGTGATGTTAGTCCAGAAATAACATTCCTAACTAACACTGATTTGAAGATTCTTAGGAATTACGTTCAAGAAACTGAGTTTCTGAACACTGAAAAATAATTTAGTCAGTTCCCTTTTTTTCATGATAAGAAGCGCACAACAGACCCGATTGTGGTCTAGGTGTATTTCTTCGGATTTAATGTAGTATTCATCCTCCTATCAACCTAACCTAACCTTTTTATCACCGGCTTGGACAGAAGTTCTGTATCAGAGTACTACTCACTGAATGGTGTAACAAATGTTTACATCCATAGTTCTTAGAAAAGTGGATGGATTTGTGGCGTTTTTTGCATAAATTTTGAATCAATTGTTCTTTTAGGCTGCCTTATTTTATTGTGTTTTACAGGCAGAAAGGAGAGTCAAACTGGCTAAAGTGTTATCACATACTGAGGGATATATGTATGTGTATACAATCATATACGAACAGCAAAGTCGCGTTTAGAAATCTACCGAGTATTTTTACGACATCTAATTGTTGTATTGTTGTTGCTGGTGTTGACAGCCCTTGGCCGAATAATTTGGGACATTCCGGTACGTAGAACCGGCTGTCGGAGAATGCACATCATATATACGAGGATAACATGTGCAGAGAAGTGCAGGACCCACTGGATCAGTCCTCGTATTCAGCATCTTTGAACAACATTCATAGAGATGCCATAAATTCCGCGGTCGGAGGATACCGCATGAATCATGGCGAAACTAATAAAGGGGATGTCATTTCAACAGGTGATTGTTTTTTTGTCCATGGAAATTTAGCCCATATAAAAAAATTCTCTCTCAAACCCGACGCTGTCAAACTACATATATAAAAAATTTTATTAATTCGCCGCAAAATGAAATGACCTTATAGTCTATTCGCCTTGGCATGAATGTTGCCCACCGCCCATAGCAGACACGGGAGAAAACCTGCCACGGAAAACAAGAGTAGTGCTGGCACAACTAAGATCGGGATGGAGCAACAGGCTCAATGACTACTAGTCACGTATAGACCGTGCCGTCCCCAACAAATGTCCTGCATGTGGTCAGGGCCCTCATGACACCCACCACATATTCTTTACTCTGTCCAATGGATTTATTAACACATCCAGTTGAAGTAGCCAAATTTTTAGGCCTGGACATTGACATAGAACCCCCCAATTATATAGCTGTATAGTATTAGCTGTTACAAAAACAACAACAGCGACATCTAATATAACCGAAGATGTCGCTAATCTCTTAAAGAAATTACTAAACATTCCAGCATAATGCTAATATGAGTCCCTTGACATTGTCAAGAAATCGTAGAGTTGGCGAACTCGCCGTAATTACTGGTATTTCCCTTACTTATTATTAGAGACTTGTTTGTTCTGAACTGAGGTCAATCTGACCTCTATATGATGAGCCTAGATCAAGCTTACTGTTAACGCGGTTAAAGCGTCTGTAATAACGCAAAATTCTCTAAATGTGTAGGAAGAGAAGACAGAATCTCTTTTCCTCTGCTACTGACCGACATTCATTGAGAACAGAGAGCATTATTTATGGTTGATTTACGAACACTCTTAATTTCTAAAATCTATAGCGAGGGGACACTTAAAGTAGTGAGCAATACTATAATGGACTTCTAGGACCATTACATCATCAGAACGCTATCACAATTAGGTAGAACCACGTGTTCTTTATTTCAATTCTAAAAGTTAAATAACTATATATCCTGAATGCTTCTGACTGAGTTTTTGGTAAAGTAAAGTGAAATCCTACATGCTTACACAATGAATTTCGACGATCAGATATGACTTCTATAGCTAATTTAGATCATTCTTCCGACTTTCTAAAGATACTCACTATTTCTGGCTAACAGACCTTTAGGTCTACTTTTTTTGCACTTAACTTTTTCGTAGAGAGCAGATAGAAATGCTAATGTAATAACTGATAAATTACAGGACTACTGGCCAGAAGACTAGGTCTTAAATAACATAATGACTATTGCATAAACTGTTATAATGAAGAAAAACATAGTGTCGTATACACCCTGCTATTATTCGATTTTTACCTAGAATAGAAGAGCGTTATTCCGGTACTCAATTTCCATCGTGGAATGGAGAAGCTACCTTGAGGTAACTTGCGAAATCATCGGAGGGACCTTATCAAAATTCAATTTCAATACATTCTCTTCAAGTAAACACTCTACTCTATTGTACTAATTGCATTAAACACTACTTTCGTTAGGTGTTCGGGATCTTGGACTAGGACTAGAAGAACCATTTGCAATTGTTAATTCAGGTATATTTGTGGTGGTATTGTTGTTGTTATTTTTATTAGTATTAGTTGTAGTATTCGTAGTTGTAGTATAAAGTTTAACATTTTCAACCTTGGCCGTTGCGTACAGCGGTTGTGATGACATGGCAGAAGGATATATACAGTTTTTTCTTTTGCCACGACTCATTGTGGACAGTGGTGAAGTGAAAGCTACCTTCGACATTTGCTGTAAAGCTGTCGAATGTTCTTGATCGTTGCTCAACGGCGAATAGTGTTTTGCATACAATTCCGTTGTATTTGTAAATGCATCCTGGTGTAGAGGAAAATGCGATTCTAAAACACCATCTGGCATAATGTGAGGATTTGAATTAGTTTTTGCACTCATACAATCAATCGATGAATTTGCGCTATAAAATGTGGTATCTTGTGAACCCGTATTGAGGTTATTTAATTGATTGCTACAGCTGCAATGTTTATTGCAACATTTGGCACATGAATTGTTATCAGCACGAGCCGTTACATTGTCGTTGTCATTTATAATGTTGCTATCGCTAAAGGTGAGTTTGCGTACAACACTTCCCTCGTTTTGCTGTTTATTCGTTGAAGCCACAACATCGTCTAATTGATCGGCTGATTTAGAATTTTGTCTACGATGGCATTTTATAGAGGAAGAATTGCTAACTTTAGCTAAAGTATGATCACCACCATTTGAGTTTGTGATGGTGCTGGTGGTGGTTTTCGAAACTTTTTTATAACTATTAGCTGAGGCAAAACTATCTTCCTCCTCGCTGGAATCTTGTATGGATGGTGGAAATAAAGGAGGCGGTACAATTACCCTACCCATACGTTTGTATTGATCTATATTACGACTATCTTCGGCACAACTGGACAGATTTTCAATAAATTTGGGTGCTCTCCTTAAAACTGTGGGCGTGTGTAATTGTGATTCGAAAACATCATTAATATCGACTACATTGTTATTGGTGACATTGTGCAAATAGTGTTCAATACTAGAGGTTAGACCATTGCGTACACTATTACGTGATGATATACTGGATATTTCGGATAGAGTCTCTGGACTGGCTAGGGGTGCTAAACCCAACCATTCATCTGTTTCGGCACCATTTGTAACATCGGAAGCTCTCCTTAATGGTGGAATGGGTAGAGATTTTGGTTTCTTATCTATTTTGGCTGAATGTTGACGTTTTAGATTCCTCAATGGCGAAGGAGTATCCTCAAATGCCACGCATTTAGTTTTGGGTAATTGTAACACCAACTCAACTTGTTCCACTTTCACCATTTCTGTACTCATCTTAATAGGACTCTTGCGTGTTACCGTGGTAATACTATTCTCCATTGCACTTGATATGTCATACTGTATACAGCTGATTTGAGAGCGACTTAAAATACTACCCGCCAACGAAGAGGCCTTACTCGAACTTATACTATCGGGAAAGTGGGCATGTTTCTGAGTCATCTGAGGACTATGTAGATTTGTAAATGACGTTTCGAGACATACTCTAGGCTGTTGTTGATGTAGTTGTGTGATAGATGAAGTCGTGGGTGTTTGTACATCAGCTTGACTTAAACTTGGTCTTGAATCTAAACTGTCATAGGGACCATTCGATTCGGAACCCATATGATTTGAATTGTGTTGATGTTGGTGATGATGTGTCTGATGTAATTCCATGTTTGAACAATTATAATAACTATAGACATCTTGATTGCTGCGATACAGATCATTCGATGTTGTGGAGAATGCATTCGATGCCTGGCGATGTGGTTTGCGAGGTCCACTAGTTGTAACAACCTGAAAAAGTTAGAGAGCATTGGTTATAGTTTAGATATTAGTTTTAAATATGACGAGAGTGAATACAGGGAATTAAAATACATTTTATAAGACGTGGAATGTGAAATCTTAAATATCGCAAGTTTTCGTTCCTTTTCCAGATATTTCTAAAAAAAAATGATATTTTACAGAGTACTAATATTGTGTGATCTTCACACGATCTCAGAAAGTAAATATCGAACTTTCTTAGTGATCGTTATCGTTGATTAGATCCCGTCATAGGACTTGGAGATTATTTCGAAGTTATAACAACAAACTATAACATGGTTAATTCAAAGCTACAATAGAGATTATCTCTCTATTCCAAAATCCTCCTTAAAAGCTCTTTTTATATAAAGCTTTCAAATCTGTTCTTTTGTAGATCATCAATCAAACGATCTCTTCAAGATCAACTGAAAGTTAAGCTCTATAAACTATAGCTTTCAATTCTTGATCTTGTATTAAAAAAATGTCTACAACTTGTAGATTTTTCAAAATCTCTAAATCGATTTTTTGATCTACATAATGAAATGAATACGACACGTTCCTAAGCAAATAATAAAAAACGAATTAAGCAATCGAAAAAAAGAGAAATAAAATGTGCAAAAATAAAAAAATTATAATAAAGAAGAATATTTATTATCAGACTTTTTCTTTTTGTTTTCACTATCTTAAACTATGATAATAACAAATATACAAAATGTAATCTTCAATTAACAACTAAATATAAATGAGAAATTTACATAAAAAATAATTATTATAAAAAATGTAAAGCAATTCAATAAATAATTAAAATTAAGAGATACATTACAAGTAAATAATTAAGTAATTAAATAATAAATATAAATACATTAAGTAAATCAATTTATATGAAATACATGGTAAAATGTTTAAGTTTCAAACGATTAAAGCCATTTTTAATAGTCGTCATTTTCTCTTAAGCGGCTTGAAGCTGCATTTACTGACACTACATGTGAACATTAAAATTATATGAACTATTCATGGAGGTATTGTCATCATTGGCAGCATCTGAAATTACCTTTTTTAGGGCAGCCAATACTTTGTCCGGCATATGATCTTGCAGCATAACCGGTGATATAAGAACCTCATCGAAATCAATGCTATCGGCCCAAATGGCTTGATAAACTGGTTCACGACTTTTTAAAACGTTTCTAGAAAGGAAAACAAAATATGTAATTGTAAACAATATTATATAGTTTTAGTTCAAGGGGTTTTTTTTTAACACAAAATTAACACACACACATACATTTAAACACAATCATGCAGACATTGAGAAATTATAATATTAACCCATTAAAAATTATATGATAATAGTAATATGGCCAACAAAGCTTGTCAGTGAAATTGATTTTTGTATCCTTCTACCAACATGAAATAGGATGTAAACTTGTTTAAAATATCTTATATTTAAGTATGTTTTAATGAAAGTTATGTATTGATAGATCTTGTCATAATATGTGAAAGATCATATCAAACTTTCTTACAGTAACTTTTTACAATTTCAATATTTTAAGTTTTCAACCTCTTTACAAAAGCTCTTTACATTAAGCTTTCAACTTGCGGTGCAAATTTGATCAAAATTCCTGTAGTATTTAAAAGGAGGTTTTGATGGTTATCGAATGACATCGCTCTTCTTTATCCACATCTTATATATATTTCCCTTTCAGAATCTCTTTTGAAATCTTTTTACAAAAATAGTCTATAATTTTTTACCGAAACTCAGTGATGTTTTGATTATGTCAGCTAGATGGCGTCATAACAGTCGGGGCTTTTCAGATGGTTTTATAGACTAGGCTATAGACTAGATTATTGATTAGAATATGGACTAAACTATAGAATTAACTATATACTAGACTATAGACTAGATTTTACACTAGACTATAGTCTAGAATATAGACTAGACAATAGACTAGACAATAGACTAGACAATAGACTAGACTATAGACTAGACTATAGACTAGACTATAGACTAGACTATAGACTAGACTATAGACTAGACTATAGACTAGACTATAGACTAGACTATAGACTAGACTATAGACTAGACTATAGACTAGACTATAGTCTAGTCTATAGTCTAGTCTATATACTATACTATAGACAAGACTATAGACTAGACTATAGAAAAGACTATAGACTAGATTATAGACTAGACTATACTAGGACTATAGGCTAGACCAAAGTCTGAACTATAGACAATACTATAGGTTCCACTATAGACTTAACTATAGGCTAGACAATAATATTAAGTTTTTAACAATTTCTTATCTAAATTTTGTACATGCATTTAAAACCCAATTAGTTTTTGATTCTGTTTTCGTCTAATTATATATATTTCATGCAATTAACGTTATCACGATTTTATCCGAGATTTACATTTAAGTGTAAATTATTATTATTACGTTTATAAAATGAGTACGAAAAAAAAACAGTAAGAATGTACAATACAATAATATGGTAAATGGGTATTTATTGTATGTATAGTAAGTATAGCAGTAGTTTAACGTATTATCCTACCTCCAACCTCTGTCATATTTTTTCCTGTAATTAAATTATTTAGCAATTTTAATTTGTATAGCATAATATATAATATTTAAAATAAAAAATAGGCAAATAAAAAGATTTATTGACTTTTTTCCATAAAAAAAAGCATTTAATTGATTTAAAGAAAATTTAAAGAAAAGTTTCCAATTTTGTTACAATTGAAAAAAAAATGCAAAATACTTACTCATCTGCTCGGGGATGATGTCGTACTATGTGTATTATACGTCCCGGCGGATATAGGGGTTGATGTATGGTTAAAGCTATGGTACTATCTGTGGGATGAGTACTAGCTGAACGTGCTGAATCGCGTTCCTGTGAGTAGGATTATGTTATGTTATTCTTAGGTTAATGTAAAAAAAGCGCTTACCTCTTGATATTTATTAATATGAGTATCTTTAACAGACATTTCTACCACGGACTTGGGTTCAGGTCCACAACAGCAACATATCATTGAGCATGATATAGTTTTCCACTGCAACAAAATAAAATATTTTATTCTTAACAATTTGCTCAATTATAAAGAATCCATTAAAAGATAATTACCTTAGGATCTATACTACGTTGTATGGCATTTATGAGATCTGCTCTTAGAGCTTCCATTTGGTATAAACCAATGCGAGGTACAACATCTTTACCCAAAACAACTGAAGTTATAAATTTTTTTGAATACTCTACAGCTGGCATACTGCAAAATAGATAAAAATTAGGAAAATGATTAGCAACATTTTATATAACACGTGATTTTTATATTTTTTTACGATGATATTTTTTGTCTATAAAATGTTTATTGTTATTTAGATTTCCTCGCCAAAAAAAATAAATAATTGATTGAATATTATAAATCTTATCTTATCTGTTCTGGCAATCGGTGTTAATGCCTGTCAGCCATTTATAACTCAAACCATTTGTTGTTGATTTTCTATATGTTTTAAATACTAATAAAACACAATAACTCTTTTAGATAATAAGAGAATTCTGGTAAATGCAATTTGCTTTACAAGCTAAGTGTCTAGCCTTAATCGGGGGAATATTTAGAATACTTACTGCCTTTTATATAGTTTTTATCATTATTAATAACCATCTAATATAATAACTCATACCTTAGTAAACCACCTGGCGGAGAATAGGCAAAACACTGTAATGTTGGATAGTCGGCCTTCATTAATATAGCCAATATGGCCGCTGTGCCGGCACCCAACGAATGACCCACTAATACTAAACCGAACGTATTTGTATTACGTTCTAAATTCTTGTTGAGAGCATTCCGTATGATATTTTCCTCTTCTAATTTATTACGTATATAAATTGCCGCTTGAACCATTCCCTTATGACCCAACCAATCGTCACGCGGTGGATTCAAAGGTAACACTTCAGCTTCGGCATTTAGATCCGTTAGAATATCTTTCATACTCAAGGTACCACGTATGCTGACAACAATTTTCTTTTGGGTATAATCGATGGCAACGAAAAATGGTGTTTCGCCCACATCCACATGATAGGTGACATAGACGATTTCAATATCACCCACTTGTAGGGTTTTCTTCAGAGCAGCATAATTACAATAGCAACAATTGTCCTGGATAATTTCTGCTTCATTGGTGGGATTAAGACAACAACCAAAGCATCTAAAATTTAGAATAACTTAAATAAGTCTTTCCTTATTAAAAATATCAATTACTCACTTTAATTCCGGTATTAAATTATACATTTTTGAACGATTTATTATAAAGTACATGGGCCAACCATAAGCACCCTGAGCAAAATACATATAATGTATAACCGTTTGAAAGAAATCATAATTCTTCGCATCATTTAAAGCCAAAAACTGTGTTCTCTCTGTTATGGGTACACCGCTTAGAAATTCATAGGTACCATTTTTTCGTTGTCTTACTACAGCTTCACGTTCTAAACGTTGAAATTTACGCAACAATACTAAACCGGCCACAACATCGGAGGGTACTACATCGAGCTCACGAAAAAAGTCACTTAGTAAACGTGCTATATCGGTGAAGGAGTTACGATTACGTTCCGAAGAACCAATACAGCAGAAAAGTAAACGACACCGATGATCCCAACTGTCCTGATAGGCACGAATTACTTTTCTATAAGAAAGAAAAATGTATCCATTTTAGATAGATAGATAGATAGATAGATAGATAGATAGATAGATAGATAGATAGATAGATAGATAGATAGATAGATAGATAGATAGATAGATAGATAGATAGATAGATAGATAGATAGATAGATAGATAGATAGATAGAGAGAGAGATAGATAGATAGATAGATAGATAGATAGATAGATAGATAGATAGATAGATAGATAGATAGATAGATAAATAGATAGATAGATAGATAGATAGATAGATAGATAGATAGATAGATAGATAGATAGATAGATAGATAGATAGATAGATAGATAGATAGATAGATAGATAGATAGATAGATAGATAGATAGATAGATAGATAGATAGACAAAAATCACACCTTTGCCTCCAATTGCGATTCATACTATTACTGCGTTTATAATTGAAACGTGACTCCGTCTCACGCATTGACCTCTGATACTTTTTCATTTTAACCCAAGAACGTCCAGCTGTATCAAAGGTACACCATATGGTTGCCATTGTAACAAATACCAAAGCCCAGTTTGAGACAATAATTGCTAAATAATTAAAAAAACAAAAAAAGTGTGAAATTAACAACATAATGTTAATTGCCTCTGAAATCAATAAACATTAAAATAAACTTACCAAAAAATATTCGCTTTTCCGTACTAACAATAGACGATTCTAAATAATATTTTGTTAGCCATAGTGTTCCCATAATTAACCAGGCAATATCGAATAACATTACCACTATAAATGAAATAAGCAATTATACTTTATTATTTTTACAGAATATAGAGTCTTAACTCTTACCGGTTTTTATATAAATCCATATATTTATTGGTGCCCTGACATCAGAGTCCAATATACTGCCACGCATTGAAATAATGCATATTCCTATTTCTATAAATAATGAAACTGCAAAAATGACAATAAAAAAATTTATTGTTTTAGTGGTTTTGCGGTTAGAAAATAAAATATATATTTATTAAATGTCTAAATATACTATTTGCTAGACTTACTACTTAATATAGCTAAATAACCAATTTGATGATAAAAAAGTAATTTAACATCTGTTATACTGGTATCGTAATCAAAAATGGCCAATGATACAATTACAGTTATCACACTGTTCGCAGTGAATGTCATAGAGAAAATAAAAAACAAAAGACATTTTATTAAAACAATTGCAGATTTTTTAAATTTGCTAAAACTTACCATAAAAAATGTATGGTTACTAGAAATGCTCCAGGCACCACTAGATCATCTGAGCCTACTGACCAGCGCCTTCTAAAAACAACAAGTCCGGGCATCTGAAAAATTAAAGTTATTTTTAAGCTTTTTTCCAAGTGTAATGTTTCTTTTAAGTAAGAAAAAACTCAAATTATATTAATAACAATTTTGGAGTGGTATTACTTATTTAATCATATGTTTATAGTTCCCCCCTGGTTGGCAAAATTAACTAATCTTTTATTAGACAAGCCCTTGAATTTCTTATCATAATCCATTAAAATTTATACTAACAAACATTAAATTGTTTTAATTCAAATATTTGTTTAAAAAATGTATGTATAAACTAAAATAAAAACGATCCATGTATTAAAAGATCATTTGGATAAACTTCTCATGAATAATAAACTTTACAATATTGTTTTGACAATAGATCAGTCTAAAACTAAAAATCGATCTATAAGCCAGCCTATAGTTTTGAATATAATGTATAGATCAATCTATAGTTTATACTATAGATCAGTCTATAGTCTAGACTACAGATCAGTCTAAAGTCTAGACTATAGATCAGTATATAGTTCTGAATATAGTCTATAGCTTGACTATGGATCAGTCTATAGTTCAGTCTATAGTATTGACTATAGATCAGTCTATAGTATCGACTATAGATCAGTCCATAGTATTGACTATAGATCAATCTATAGTCTTGACTATACATCAGTCTATTGTCCTGACTATTGATCTATATATTGTCTTAACTATAGATCAGTCTATAGTCTGGACTGTAGATTAGTCTATAGTCTTGACTATAGATTAGTCTATAGTCTTGACTATAGATCAGTCTATAGTCTTGACTATAGATTAGTCTATAGTCTTGACTATAGATCAGTTTATGGTCTTGACTATAGATCAGTCCATAGTCTTGACTTTAGATCGGTCTATAGTCTTGACTATAGATCAGTCTATAGTCTTGACTATAGATCAGTCTATAGTCTCGAATATAAATCAGTCTATAGTCTTGACTATAAATCAGTCTATATTCTTGACTATAGATCAGTCTATAGTCTTGACTATAGATCAGTCTATAGGCTTGACTATATATAGTCCTTACTATAGATCAGTCTGTAGACCTAACTATAGATCGGTCTATAGTCCTAACTTTAGATCAGTCCATAGTCTTAACTATAGTTCAGTCTATAGTCTTGGCTATATATCAGTCTCGACTACAGATCAGTCTATAGTCTTAACTATAGATCCGTCTATAGTCTTGACTATAGATCAGTCCATTGTTTTGACTATAGCTCAGTCCATAGTCTTGACTATAGATCAGTCAAATGTTTTGGCTAAAGTTCAGTCTATAGTAAACTATTCACTCCGATCACGGAACATATTTCCTTAATATTTTTATGTTATCTTTATTGAACTTCAATTTTGTATCCGGTTCATTCAAGGTCAAAATTTCGCTACTTTAGCTAGTTGAACTCATAAAAGAATTCATTTATAAATGGCTTAATGTTATACAAATTAAACGATTCACATGTTTGGCATAAATTTACACACGACAATTAATAAAGAATAAATCAAAAACAAACTTGAAATAAATATTTGTTTCTGTGTATTCTTTTTATTAATGATTTCCATTAAACGATTGAGTCATCGATGAAGGTTAATCAATTTCACTAAAAATATTCAGTTTGTGATTCATTGAAATATGTTTAGAAGATTATTATAAAAATATTTTTTTTAAATACGTAATTTTTAAAGTACAATATTTTAGCAAAAAGAGATTTGTTTATATTTTTATGTTTTTATTCGTCGAACATGCGATAAGACAGTTTTTAAGCGTGGAATTATTTGTAATACTTTTTCTAATGAAAAAATAATAATTACTGATGTTTAAATGTCGAAATAAATATAAAACATTTAAAAAGTCTGGCTTTCTTAGATACAAAATTAGATTTAAACAATTTCAAGGTTATGTTTTGCTTAAGAAATTTTCTAGTTACCCTCGTTAAATTTAATTTTCCTTTTTTATTTGCTGCATTCTTTTTAAAATTGTGTGCTTAGCATAACAATAGTTTGTAGTTTTCTGTTTATGTCTAATAAGGATTTATCATAATAAAAAAAACTATGCAAAATAAAGTTAATCAAAAGCAAGAAGTCGTGACCATACCGTTATCTGCATTTTACACTAAAATGTACAAATGCAGGTGTGTGTGTGTTTTCTCTTTGGCTTTATGAAACATTTTATTTATCTTTTGAAAATAACAATAATAAAAAAACTAAAAGAAAAATTTGTGAAAGTTTGCTGCAGTCTTTGTTGTTTTAAAAAGCGTTATTGATCAAACTAGATATAAGTTTAAATAATACGAGAAAATACAGAATTCGTAAAATGACAAGTTCCAGGTAGAATTTTATGGGTTAAATTTTTTTGTTTACTTTTTGAAATGGTCAATTTTTTGACATTTAGACTCAATTTCGAAGAAGATAATTTTGTCATTTTGTTTGTGACTTATCGAAATATTAGTGGTAGAGACCCACAAAAGTATATATATTTTGGGACCTCATTAGCTTCTAAGGCTATGTATATACATATATATCCTATATCCTTTCGTTTTTCTACAAATAAACAGCAAAATCGTTTCACATTTGACCTATTTGTGGTCCACTTCAGCATTTGTCTTTGCGACATGAAACATTTTTTTATGTACCAAAACCTATTCACCAAAATCTGTAATAATCGGTTCATAATTGGTCCTACCCGTACATAACTCCTCACTCCGCTTGTAATACATCAAAACATTGCTCATAGAGACCCACAAAAGTATATAAATATGTATACACAAGGTTCTTATTACGATCTAGCCATGTCTGTCTGGCTGATACAAAGTGTTGTTCCAAATCTAAGCAACTTTCCATGTGAGTCTTTTCGTGTAAAGTAACCCAAGAGAACTGCCAAAGTTGGACTTTTTGGTCATACAGGGTTTTATTTAAATGTAACATAGCAAAATTGTCCAAAGGAGTTCAGATAGCTTTTTCTTCATTATTTCATGTTGTTCTTTTACAACAGGCGCAAATTTTCCCCATCCCAACTCTTCAGCTGGATCCTCGTCTGTCTCACAATTTAAGTAAATCCAAAATTGTACTTTAAATGTCTCTTAACAGATATGGCCGATTTAAAGGAGAATTAAATTGTAATATCTTTCCTAAGTAAGCACAAGTTCAAAACCCATTATTTAGAAAAAGCGCAGAATATCGAAAGCTTGAAAAGTAGACTTTTTACTGCAACTATAGTTCACTTACTAAAACCCAGATTTGCATTGTTTCAATATGTATGGATAAATTTTGATTTGCGTCATTATAATTTTGATTTGCACAATATGCACTTTAGTTCTTGATACTTTGGTTTCTTTGTTCTTCGATTCTTTTATAAAGAAAATGGAATTTTAAATGAGTAAACAATACAAATACGATTTGCGTAACAACACACTTCTACGATCTTTGCTTTAACGGGGCTATCAGTGTATCGTACAACATAGATCGGAATCGGTTTCTATACAATTAAAAAAATATATGCAAGTTTTAATAATAATCATTTCAAAGAATATTAAAAACAATGTGTTTTTCATAAATTTTGGTCGAACAACTGACAATGTCTTCTTTACCTAATTAAAAGTTTTTACATGCAAACAAATTAAGTAAATAATAAGAACACATGTTAAATAAATAAATCCATTTTAAAAATTTCAAAATGTTACAGATTTATATTATATACATTTAGGTTTTTAATGTCTGGTAGTGTGTATATAGTTAGACAGTCAGTCAGTCAGTCCAAACAAACACAAATACCCCCTACCATATAGGTATGAATAATTTGTGTAGCTACAACAAACAATGTACATACATATGTTTTACTAATTATTTCTATAATTTGCTTTAACGTGTTGTTTCCATCATTCTTCTTCCTTCCTACTTCCATTTAGTCATTAATTATTTATGCATGCAATTATTGTGTATTAGTTTATAGTATTTAAATTATTATTATTGTTGTTTAGAATAGAAAAACAAATAAAAACACTTCATTATTATATTCATGCCAAAAAAAATTCAACTTGTTTCTGTTTTGGATTTTTGTTTTAATTTTTCAATCTATATATATCTAATAATCAATGTATGTTTGTTTGTACCTTATGGGAGGCTAAACTACTGAACCGATCTTCTTGAAATTTTCACTGTGTGTTCCTCTATATCCTCTATATATGGATATTAAGCCCTTATTAAGAAAATATTAAATCAGTGTATTTGAGATTATATAACATTTTGAGTCCTCAAATTTTGTCGGTGAAACCTTAGTGTCAATATGATTATATAGAACAAAAAGTGGGCGGATTGGCATTAGGGGGCGTGGCACCTATCATATAAATTAAATACAAAAATTCGTTAATCATGGGAACTACTACAGTTAGAATCTTAAAAATTTTGTCCGAGTAACTTTAACATACATGTAAACATTTTGGGAAACAAATTGGCGGACTACCTATGAGAAGAGTGGCATCTCTCATATTAATAAAATACAAAAATTTGTTTATATGGAAAACTAATAGAACAAAATTTTTCGAATTTTGCACCAAGAACATTAATATTCATATGTTATATAATATGTTGGAGAAAAACAAGCGGACTTTCATCATGGGTTGGGGGCTTGGAGCCATCATAAGGTGGCTTGGACCCATCTGCAAATTTTGATTAAAGAAATTTGACATTCATGTAAACATTCAGAGAATAACTGGCGGACTATCAATGAGCCTCCCATATGAATTAAATATAAAATGTCGTTTATCTGGGAAACAAATAGAAAAAGTTTCTTAAGAACTTTATTATATATCTGAATATTTTGGAGAAAAAAGGGTGAACTGTGAGTCCCCATATGAATTAAGCAGAAAAAATCATATATATGAAAACTATTAGAGCTTAAGTCATAAAATTCTACATAAAGAACTTTGACATTTATATGAACATTTAGAGAAAAACGGGCGGACTTTTAATGGGTCTCCTAATACAAATACAAAATACAAAATTTCATATATCTGGGAAACTATTAGATTTTTTTTATTTTTCATCGATTAAAATTGGCGAATTGTAACAAATCGTATATCTGGAAAACTGTTACAGTTAGATTAAGTGAGGTTTTTATTTATTTTGCTTAAAGGGTAGCAAAGCACACTGGGTATAGCAAGTATTTATATAAATGGAAATATATTAAAATGCTAGAAAAAACTGCTAGTAGTGTATTAAGTAGATATAATCATATTTACCTACTTGTAAGTTTAATTTAATTTTTTTTTATTCCATGCACACAATTGATTTAAATGAAATTTATGGTTTGAATAAAGTGTTAGATTGTTGGCTCTAATTTATAACAGATATTTATATAAGGAATAGATCATTAATATTTTCAAGGTAAAATACAGATATTGTGAAAACATCCTCTTTATTATGAAGTCTATACACTTTTTGTGACTATCCCTAATGATGACATAAAACTGCTGGCCTGTAAATGCAAAATATTTTCAAAATTGTTTATTTTTGGATATTTGACGACTTTTAAATGTATTTACTTAAATGTATATCTAGTAAATAAATTCTCCATGGTCTTTACATTACACTAGTGGGTATAAGATTGTTTATGTGAGTCATATTTTGGGTAAAATAGTATCTTAGCCTTAAAATAAACAAATAATCATTATAAACTACACCACTATAGTGGGGAGGGTATTATGTGTTTGTGCTGATATTATTAAAACCCACCAATCGATTTAGAATCACTTTCTGAGTCGATTTAGCTATGTCTGTCTGTGAGTCCATGTAAACATCGTGCATGCAGTTTTCAAGATAATTCGATGACAATTCGGCACATACTCTTTTCTTTGGTTTAAGGACGAATTCATTGGTTTAAATTGGTCTTTGATTTCGCCTAGAACCCATACAATCGCACCCCCCGAAAAGGACCCTTGGGCTCATAATTTCGTTAAATGTTTTATTATGTCAACAAAATTCGACAAAACTTAGTTTTAAAGAACTTTTAATGACACTACCGATTTTTGCAATGATCGGCCCTTTTTTAACCTTAGTCCTCATACAAACTTCCCCTCAGAAAATGATTTAAACGTCAATATTCTCTTATGAACACTAATAATAAGATTAAATTCTACATAAATAACTTTGAAGTAGAAGTGAATTCCTCTCCCACGATTCATAAGGATAGACCCATATTTACCTCTACTCCCCTATGAGCCCACAATATCTCCGGAATAAAGTTAAAAAACTTATTGAATGCTTTATTTTTTAAATTAACCCTATTTTTAACATACTGTCTGCAGTAGGGTCGGCCATGTCCGACTATACTTGTTTTATATATGTGTATAAACATTTTAAGTTAAAAATGAAACTTATTCAAAACTATAACCCCCAACCGAGCCTTTATTTAAGCTCTTAATATACATATGTACATAGCTATGTACATATGTATGTGCATTTGTTTTCTTTGTATATTGATTTAAACAAAATATATTTAACAATATTTAATCAAGTTTTTTTCATCATCCTCAAAACTCATTTAAAATACTGGTTAATTTGACATTGAATTTTGTACTCAATTACTTGCTCCTAAATAAATTCCACCATTAATTTGATTTTATCTGTTGTGTCTAGAAATAATTTGCATTTATATTCAATGCATCGAAAAGTAAATTGTTTAAATAATAAACATATTAAGTCCCATTATTACAACTCTTAGTTATTGTAATTGCACTTTATTTAAAGCATATCAATAAAGCATAAGGACATCATTTTGACAGCATTTCTTCCCGAAAACATAAAATAACTGAAAGCAAATTACAGGCATTATAGAATCCTACCATTAGTTTTTGCCAAGTTGTAATAATGGTTCCAAGTGTGGAACAGAATTTTTTGGTATTAGATTTTAATGCATTAAGTCCTGTCATTACTAGCTATAATCTTGTCCCATATTTCACGCAATATAAGGTTTCCGCGGTTAAAGAACTGCTCTTTTTTTGAGGCCAAGAATGGCCAATTTCCCAAAACCCTGTTTTGAAGTAAAGGTTATTCTATAGAGAGCATACTGCATCGATCATGCGAAGATTAGTTCGAAAAAAAAACTAAATTTCTAAATTTAAAAAGCAGTGTACGAAGTTTTGAAAAAGTTTTCCATCCGATTTCAAAAATTGTAGTATTTTTGGAAGCGATCGATTTTAGAAACTTATATGTTGTTTCTAGATAACGTGTGAGTAGTTTGAGTTAAAATTTTACTTGTATTTTGTTTTTGTTACAATAACAAAATACAAGTAAAATTTGTGCTCAAACTACTCGCTCGGTATCTAGAAACAGCACTTTAAACTTGAATACTTCTTGACTAAACGCACATGTCAAATTTTATCCCAATCGAACCAGATTTTATTTCATAAATATTTGTGAGGACTATTTTCAAAACTTAAACTCGAATACTTCTTGGGTAAAAAATTTCAAAAAGCCAACAGAGAAGCCAACTTCCCTAAAGTAATAGGTATACTAAGTCAGTAATAATTTCCTGTCGGGCAAAGTACTTACTTCAGTTCCATTCTCAGACCAAAAACATGATCTACGAAATGAAAATTCCCCAAACTATACTGTCATCCTACTAAAGCGAAGAGTAAGAGATACTCAATGGTAACAGAATCGGAGAGATGATCCCGACATATACATATATCTAAGTTTTTAGACTAACATTCTCTCCCAGCGATTTTGAGTATTAAACCACAGACACAACGTGTATTAGTCATACATCAGTTCCATTCTCAGATCATAAAAATGGTATGACGGACAACCGGATCGCAATACCATCGGAGAGAAAATCCAAATATATATGGCGTTTGGATATATCTGTCTTTAGATCAACATTCTTTCTCTGGGAATTTGGGTATTAAACCAAAGGCACTAAGTGAATCGCAGCTAACTGACCAGCCTATCCTGGGGGCAATTAGTTATCTGCAGTACCAGATTATCTGGAAAAGATGATGTTCCATTAGATCATCCCCAGTTTATAGTTCCGGTAGACTAGAGATATAAATAGCTCCTCTATATCTCGGGATTGCAATACCCCAAGATGGGATCTTTCATCAACTAGACATTAAGCGAAATAAGATCAAATATCGTTACCAATATATTATCATTCTTTCGAAATGGTTGCTAACCTTGGTACCTTAGGTTACGCATTACCAGTTTAGGTAACATCGTTGCCAAAACTAGTAATATAATTAAGTTCCATGTAATAACAGAATTAGTAAATTTCCACAACTATTTTGAAGTCTTACATATGTACATATAACAAATTAAAGCTACGGCCAGTCTCTAACCTTAAACAAATTTGTTGGGACTAGTTTACTAACAATTTCCTTTCCCTTTGTGGCTATTACTTAACTTATAATACAGAGTACACAAAGAATTCATTAAAACCAACCTAATTTTTTTACATTAAAAAAAAACAAAGTTCAAGAGTACATATTTCTTTTAAATATTTGCATATTTGGTAAAAACAATGTCCATAGAGCTAATTTACATACTCTTGACTACTGAAGTGTAATTAGTTAAATGTTAATTTATTTTTTTTACCCACTTTCTATACATTTATTTTTGCCATTATAAAAATGTTCATTTTCTTTTTTTTTCTTGCAATTAAAAAAATAAAATAAAAACAAACAATTCAAGGAAACTATAATAAAATAAAAAATTTATTTTATACAATAATGCAGGAATAATGTTTTTATTGCAGCATCTCTGTTTACTTTGACATTTGCATTTTCAAATGACAGAACATGAAGTTTGTTCTTTTATCATGTACTATTTTGCCATTGTTGTTGTTGTTTATATTTTTTACTCTTCTTCTTTGGTAAACTATAAAAATTTTATGTTAAGAGCAGAAGAAACGTGTTATGGTGGTGTGATGTGATGCGCTCGGTGTGTTAAGTTCATAATGGGGGTGGGTTGGAATTTTGGGAATATCTAAATGGCATACCTATATAGATGTATATACATACATACAAAACAAATGTACATTTTTATACATACAGTGTTGGGCAAAGATGTAAACAGTGCAGTTCAGGTTCCAAATGCAATTTTTGGCATATTTTGAGGGAAATGTTAGCAAATGCTTAAATCGGTCAATGTTTAAGTTTTCATAATAGAACCATAAATGTTTCAGGGGCGGAGTTGTGGGGGCTTCATAGACATTAAGTCTGTTGCTACATATCGATTCCAATTTAGTCAAAATTATTCTTGTTTTTCGCTGCTAGTTTTCTTCTGTTCTCCTATTCTTAGTGGGCATCATATAAGTAGGACATTCTAACGAGATCCTGTGAGCGCGACATTGTTAAAAAACTGACGGTTAAGTTCAGTAGCATTGCCGAACAATTTGGAAATGAGTTGGTGAAAAGTGCACAGTGTGATTAAGCGGTTACGGACCTAGTCATACCCAAATAGTATGTAGTACCCAAGTAGTTGTGAAAAAAGACGTTTGTTAGGTGTTCAGATAAAACAACTCAACTCCTGTATACGTTTTACGATCTAATGGATCCTTTACAATTGTTTTATTATGTTTTCTTCTTATATATAAAACTCCTTTCTAAGTTGAATCGGGTGAGCATTCAACTGTGTAATATTAGAGCTTATCCTTTGAAATTCTAGCAGAAACTGTTTATTGTGTTCTCTGTGTGAGATTCCAGGAGGAACTGTTTTCTCTGTTCTCTTACTGGAAGCACCTTCGTTTTATAAAGTGTTATTCCCAGTTTATTCGCAGGTCGTAACAGTTCTTAGGGCTGAATTTTGAAAATTTTGATTTTTTTCTCCATTGGGTATCACTGCAGCATCATAATTTACCACTAAACGGTTTCTTTATCCATACCCATGTTCCTACTTCGCAATATACTCGTGATAGCTGTGACATAAGCAGAGCTGAGCATGAGCTGTAAAAATTAAACACCAAAATGTTTGTGGGTTTTAAAGTCGGAATCGACGACAATTTTGAGATTTGCCTTCTTGGTCTAGGTGGTGAAGAGTTTTGCTGGCTTTAGCTGTAAGTTTCGCGCAGTTAGGTAATCATTCACCAGATTGGAATTATTATGAAAGTCCGTATAACAGATCACTTATATAAAACACCTCCCTGTGTAACTCTCATTATAACAGCTATAGAAAAAGAGGGGAGTAATCGTTTAAACAACATATCTTAATCTAAGGTTTAACTTCTACGCTATTATTTTGCCCAACACTGTAAAAACAAACGTACCCGCAAAACAAATGTACCTTAGTAATGAATAGAAAAGGTGGTTGTTATATTGAGGGGGGGGGGGAAGAGAGCTAGCTGCTGATTGACTAAAAGAAACGTCAACTACATTTACAAACGACTGTATATTGTTTGCATTAAGAATTCTGTTTTATTTTTGGGTTTTAAAATAATAGAAAGAAATCTTTTAAAAACTGTACAAAATAAAAAACAATCAATGAAATAAGAAATAAAATACTATATTTGTATTCTTCATAACATCTAACAAGAAAAAAAAAGAGTTATACTATATGCAACTAAACCAAAAAAAAAAGAGGAAACAAAATATGTAATAATACCTTCTATGAAAAAACATCAACTATGTATGTAAATGCAGAAGAAGATGCGAGGGCGTTTGTAGATTTTGTACTTTGTAGAAGAAGCAGAATAAAAAAAGCACAAGAATAGAATGTAGGTTGTAGGTATTTTTTCTTTCGTTTTTTTTTCTCTTAATTTTCAAGTAGTTTTTTTTTAGATTTCACATTTAATTAGAGATTTATTTGAATTTAAAACACTTAAAATAAGGTTAATAAGGGTTTTTTCTATTTAGTTTTATATTTAAACTTTTATCTTTTACGTTTTTATGTATTTCAATTTAAAAAAACCGGCTTTATTCAGATGTTTCCTTCCTGATAAAAATTCACGTCCTAAATAATGCTGTTTATTGTTTGTTACTTGTTAGTGTGGCGCTTTGTCGCTTCTGCGTCTGATGCTTGCTGCTGTTGACTTGACGTTGATGTCTTTTTAATTCTCATCTCTCTATTTGGATTGTTGTTGTTGTTATTTTATTTGCTGCTGCTATGATGTGTGCTGCTGTTGCTAATGTTGTTGTTGTTGTTGTTGTTGCCTTTTTGGGGGTATACACTTTTGTTTTTATTGTTATTTTTGTTGCTGTTGTTGTTTTTACACTTTTCATTATGAAAACATTTAATATTGACACGTTTATTTATTTATTTTGTTGTTGTCGTTGTTGTTCTTCAACATATTTATTAATTTCTTATTTCTCTATTTGCGAGTATAATTTTTTCTACATTATCTTATATTTATCTAATTTTTGAACTATCAAATAAAGAAATAAACGAATAACACATTTTTATTTGCCAATTTCGAATTTTGTTTTACTAGGATTGTGAAAATTAAACGCACCTACCAACAGCTACAATAACAACAAAGAATTGACCCAATGTTTTTTATGCTGCTGCATGTGTAACCTCCATTCCTACCTCTTTCATACACTCCACACGAGCTTAGTAGTAAATGTTAAAAAAAAAATACAACGACCTAGCGACCCACCGACCGATAGGCCGACTGACTCTACAGTAGACTAAAGGTCGATCGATACTTATATGCCACATATATTGTACTTTAATACCGAACTACTGCCTGCCTGTGACTTGTATTACGACTAGGGACGTGTTAAATGTTGGTATGTCTACAAAAAAAACCTCAAAACAATAGAATCACTCTAAAAAGAAACAGTTATTTCAATGAATTAATACATTGTTATAATTTGAAATATCACAATTGCCCTTAAATCATTGGATTAAGTACCACAGATTAATTAAAAATTGATTAATCTCTTACCCCCATATTCATAAATGCATCATAAAGTTATGGATTGTTTATTGTATGAATTTTGTATGGATATTGTGCGTAATAAACCTAAAATAGGCGATTAATATCATTAAGAATACGGATTTTGATGTCTTTCATACAGCTATAAAACATAGGTCGAAACATTTTAAACCCATATCTAAGATTCAAGGGATGGTGTGATAAAGCTATTAAAAACGTTATTTTTCGGTCTTTTTAAGACAGCTGACATATCTCATTTCTTTTTCAAGGTGATAGTTTGCAAGACTGCTTAAACATCACAATTGGGACCTTTTCGACCCTTTGCATTATATATCTAAAGATGAAAACCCATAAGGAAGACGTTACAAGAAGAAATTAAGAAATTTTGTTGAATTATAAAATTAAAGATTTGGGAATGAACGACATCTTAAGGCGTTCATAATATAGTTCGTAATTTAGTGTTTACAT
The DNA here is from genome assembly GCF_022045245.1 of Lucilia cuprina. Taxonomy (NCBI): domain Eukaryota; kingdom Metazoa; phylum Arthropoda; class Insecta; order Diptera; family Calliphoridae; genus Lucilia; species Lucilia cuprina. The sequence continues at coordinate 62,414,417 of NC_060951.1, forward strand.
GTTGTCAGACGAATACGAATATAACAAGTCTCCAATTTTCGTCAAACAGAACGACTATTGAATGTATCTCTTTTTGCTTTAGATAGGACTAAGCAAGGACGCCCCTATCTTCACTTGACGCAACTGTGCTTGATGAAACTATTATAAAACTTAGTCGACTTCGACTTTTTTCGGCAAAAAGTCTATTGTTCGATTATTCGAAAGTCAATTTATAGAACCCTACTCTCTATCGACAGACATTTACCTTTGTAACAAAATTCTGTATGTCTCGAATCGGCTGACGAAGGCTAGATCGGCTTAACATAAATATCCGAATGAAAGACTACAAATGTTCATCAATAAATGCTTGAGAGTAGTATGTCGGTTAAATCAAATCCTTTTAAAAGTCTAAACTCTGAGTCCTATGTATTTTTTCTAAAGAATTTAATTAAATCCACGTCTTTTCTCAGAATATTTCTAGTTCTTTGAGATATGATGTCCTAAAGTTTGAAAATCATTAATTGGTTGTTCAAGCTGACGACTTTTATAAATGAAGGTGTCTTAGCGATGTAATGTAATAACTCAAACATATCTAGAAAATCTGGTGTGATGAATAAATTCAGATTGGTATTCAAAGCTATTCAATTCTTAAGAAAACAAAATTTTGGTCTATGGATTAAAAATGTAACGTCCTGTTGTATTAAGAACATTCTTTAATGTTTTAATTGTAAAGAGGTCATTTTGAAACTACATGAAACTAGCAAAGGTAATACTCTTACAACATCTAAAGGTTTTCTAGAATGACAATATAAACAACACAAAATGCATCACTCTTTTAACACTCTGCAAACAAAGTGTCAAAAACGTTTTGTTGTTATTGTTATTATAGCTTTTGCTAATGACACAAATTCTTTTGCTTCAACAAATTCAATGCGAAAAATTATATAGGCTTCTTTTGAATATTTTAATATTTTAATTATTTTTTTTTTAAATTTTTTGCAACACATTTATTTGTATTTATAGGTATTTTCTTTAATATATTTTGTTAATTATTAGCACTTTTTATTTAATTTTAAACACAAAAATAAATAAATTTTCTTATTCATAACTTTTTACGTTATAGGTACACACACTGAAAATATTTGAGAAAACAAAAAGCTGCAAAATTTTTTTGAAGTGAATGTTTTGCTAAACAGATACAGAGAGCTAAAGACAGACAGACAGACAATGCGACCAGCCGACTTCTTCTTTTTTGACTTCTTGTACAATAAAATACTCGCACATACAACAACAACAAACACACAATGTTTTAGTAAAAAACTTTGCTTTCGTTTCATTCATTAGAGGGCATCTTTTTTCGATTTTTTGCACTATTTTTTTGTTGTATTTTCTTATATTTTTTTTTCTTGTATATTATTTTTTTATTATTTGAAATACCGAAAATTTATGTTATATATTTTCTGTGAAAACCCCCCATTAAATTTTCATTACATACATATTTTTTAATGAAATTTAAACTTTTATTACATTACACACGGTGTTGAAACCACTTTTTTTAAATAAAACATTTTCTTTTTTATTTTAATTTGTTAAAAAAACAATAGCGGTAATTAATTATTTAAAAACGGCTGTTATTTTTTGCTAATATTCACACGTTTTTATATAATTAAGTTGTATATGTGGTTTAAGATATTAACAATTTTTCTTTATATTTAATTTGTATTTTTTTTAATTTTCTATTATTTCGTACCACTTTCACTCAGCTGTCAGGCACTACTGTGCCATTGAATACGCCAAACACAACTGACTGAAATTTTTGTTTTTCATTGAGAGTAAACGTTATGATATGGTACGCGAACGACGAAGATTGTTTCGACTAGTAAGTTAGTGGCAGTGTACACTTAATATTAATATTAAGTGTACACTGGTTAGTGGTATTGTGGAGGAATACATTTGTTTTATTATATCAACAATTGAGAATAGTATACCTTTCGTTTAACCACCATCGTTGGTTGATTGGTGTATCTTCTTCAGAGTCAGAGAACGCCAAAGAGAGAGAGAGCGAGACACAGTCAGAACAAGTTATTTTTATGAAATGAGTGTGTTTATTTTCTATACACTGATAAAAATTATGTTTACAAATTAAATATGCTTTTTTCATAAAAACTATTCTTCTAAATTTTAATTTCGAGGCATTTATTTAACAAAAACAATTTTCCTAATAAATACTTTTAGTTCGATTTTTCCTTCAAAGATACGATTTTACTTTTTATTAATAATTTGTTCTTCACTAAAGACTACTAATGACTAGATCAAACTGTAAACCCGGCTATAACATTGTCTTACTTTAGATTAGTCTTTAGTCTTAACTACATATATATCAGTCTAAAGTCTTGACTATAGATCAGTCTATTGTCATGACAATGTACTATTAGGTTTAGGTTTGTCTTTAGTCTTAACCATTGATTGGTCTATAGACTTGGCTATAGAGTGTTGACTATAGATCTGTCTTAACTATAGAGCAATCTATAGTCTTGACTGTAAATTAGTCTATAATCATTGGCTATGGATCAGGCTATAGTATTGACCATAAATCAGTATATAGTCTTGACTATAAATAAGTCTATAGTCTTTGACTATAAATCAGTCTAGAGTCTTGACTGTGGACTATAAATCTGTATTTAGTATATAATCTTTACTATGGATCAGTCTATAGTTTTGACTATAAATCAGTTAATAGTTAAGACTATAGATCATAGACTGATCTGAACTATTGATCGGTCTATAGTCTATAGTCTATAGTCTTCACTATAGATCAGGCTATAGTATAGATCAGTCTATAATATTCACTATATATCAGTCTATAATATTGACTATAGATCAGCCTATAGTATTGACTATAAATCAGTCTATAGTTTTGACTATAGATCAGTTTATAGTCTTGACTATAGATCAGCCTGTATATACTCTTGCCTATAGTTCAGTCTATAGTCATGATTATATATCAGTCTATAGTCTTGACTATATATCAGTTTATAGTCTTGACTATAGATCAGTCTATAGTCTTGACTATAGATCAGTCTATAGTCTTGACTATAGATCAGTCTATAGTCTGGACTATAGATCAGTCAATACTTTTGACTATATATCAGTCTATATATCAATCAGCCGATCAGCCTATACTCTTGCCTATAGTTCAGTCTATAGTCTTGACTGCAGATCAGCCTATAGTCTTGACTATAGATCAGCCTATAGTCTTGACTATAGATCAGTTTATAGTCTTGACTATAGATCAGTCTATAGTCCTGAGTATAGATGAGTCTGTAGTCTGGACTATAGATCAATTTATATTCTGGACTATATATCAGCCAATACTCTTGTCTATAAATCAGTCTATAGTTCTATAGATCAGTCTGTAGTCTTGTCTATAGATCAGTCTATAGTATTGACTATAGATCAGTCTATAGACTGGACTATAAATCAGTCTATAATCTTGACTATAGATCAGTCTATATTTTTGACTATAGATTAGTCTATAGTCTTGACTATAGATCAGTCTATAGTCTTGACTATAGATATGTCTATAGGCTTGACTATAGATCAGTCTATAGACTTGACTATAGATCAGTCTATAGGCTTGACTATAGATCAGTCTATAGTCTTGACTATAGATCAGTCTATAGGCTTGACTATAGATCAGTCTATAGTCTTGACTATAGATCAGTCTATAGTCTTGACTATAGATCAGTCTATAGTCTTTACTATAGATCAGTCTATAGTCTTGACTATAGATCAGCCTATAGACTTAACTATAGATCAGTCTATAGTCTTGACTATAGATCAGTCTATAGTGTTGACTATAGATCAGTCTACAGTCTTGATTATAGATCAGTTTATAGTGTTGACTATAGATCAGTCTATAGTCTTGTCTATAGATCAGTCTATAGTCTTGACTATAAATCAGTCTATAGTCTTGGCTATAGATCAGTCTATAGGCTTGACTATAGATCAGTCTATAGTCTTGACTATAGGGCGATTTAAAGTCATGGCTGTTGTTTACTACATATAAGTCAAAGTTTTGTGAATAGATCAGTATAAGTAGATTAATATTTTCTTTAGGTTGATTAATGAATATTTTGATATAACTTTTACTTACCAATTTGTTATAACACCTGACCAACGTTTGCTTTTCATAAATTTTGAAATAAAAAGACTTTTCTTCATTTTAGTTTGATTTTAAAAATGTTTTATATTTTTAAACTGAAATATTTTCATTAGTGTATACATATAAATATAGTATTAGTAAAGATGCAATAGTTTAGTTTTATATTATTTTTTCATAATTTTTGTTTTGTTCCATTTTATAATTATATTATTATAATATTTTATATATTATTTTAAAAATTCCCAAAACTATAGTTGTTTATTATGCTTTTATGGATGCGTTTGTTTTTTTATATTTTGTTTGATAGTCAAGTACTTGTTTTTTGACCATTTAAAAGGACTCTTTATTTTATTCACTTGACCTACTTATGAAATGAAATTTAAATAATATAATTGAATAAAACGAAAAAAAAACAATGTTTAGATTTATTAATTACAGCTGATTAACTTAAAAGTAGTTTTTAATATTAAATGTTAAGTTCTTAAACAATTTGCAGTTAATGGTGAAAAAATTGTGTTTATTTAAATGAAGTTTTAGACTACTGAAAGATTTTAGTTTGAAATTTATAAAATGTTATATTTCACCATTTTTTAAAAGATTTTTCTGGCTTAAGTTAACTAAAACAAGGTCTTTTTAATTTCTTTTTAGAAAAATGTATATATTTTTATGTTATCAAAGTAGATTTTTTTAATAATGTTCGCTCCTATTTCTGGTTTATAAAGGCTTTGTTTGCATTGGCTAATTTAAAATTATTTTTTACTATATTTTTAATCTATGGCTAAATAAAAGGTCTCAAAACATTGTTTTTTTCTGAAATTGCAAATATGAGGGTATCATTTTGTAAAAAGTTGAAAATCTATTTCCTAATTACATCACACATCTGTCAAAGTTCAAAAATAGTGCATTGAATCCTTACTCTAAGATATTGTAAGATTTATAGTCAATATTTAAAAGTCCACTATTTTTAAAGTCTAATCTCTAGTGAAAATTTTAAAACATATTTTTGTTCAAGACTTTACACTTTAAAACTATGGACAAAACTCTAGACCGATTATAGAATTTAGAATAATTTGTAGTTAAGTCTATAAACTGATCTGTATTAATGACAGTAGACCGATCTATAGTAAAGATTATAGAATGGTATATAGTCAAGACTTTACAAGGACTAGTTTATACTACAGACTTATCTACAATCTGAACTACGTATGTATATAGATATCTAGAATAAATTCTATCGAGTAATCTATAATTAAGACTGTTTACTTGTCCATAGTTTTTAACGAAGACTACAGAATTATATTCTAGAGTATATTCTGATCTACTATCAAGGGTAGATCTTCAATCAATACTATTAACTGATCTGTAGACATAAGTGTAGATAGATCTTTAGTTAAAAGTGTATATTATTATACAAACAGATCTATTGATTATTGAAATGTTCAATAGTCTTGACTATATATCAGTCTATAGTCTTGACTATAGATCAGTCTATAGTTTTGACTATAGATCAGTCTATAGTTTTGACTATAGATCAGTCTGTAGTTTTGGCTATAGATCAGTCTATAGTCTTGACTATAGATCAGTCTATAGTCTTGACTATAGATCAGCTATAGTCTTGACTATAGATAAGTCTATAGTCTTGACTATAGATCAGTCTATAGTCTTGCCTATAGATCATTCTATAGTCTTGCCTATAGATCAGTCAATAGTATTGACTATAGATAGGTCTTTAGTCTTGAATATAGTTCAGTCTATAGTCTTGACTATAGATCAGTCTATAGTCTTGACTATAGATAAGTCTATAGTCTTGACTAAAGATAAGTCTATAGTCTTGACTAAAGATAAGCCTATAGTCTTGACTATAGATAAGTCTATAGTCTTGCCTATAGATCAGTCTATAGTCTTGACTACAGATCAGTCTATAGTCTTTACTATGGCCAGTCTATAGTCTCAATCAGTCTAAAGTCTTGATTATAGATCAGTCTATAGTCTGATCTATAGTCAAGAGTAAATATTAATCTATAGTAAAGATCAAGACTAGAAACAGATCTAGAGTCAATATTTAAGGCTGATCTATAATCAAGATTATAGATCTATCTTTAGTCCAGATCTAATACTGATTTTTGGTCAAGATTTAGGTCTAAAATATAGCCAACAATGACTATAGTCTTTCAAATTATCTGTAGTTAATGCCATAAACTGATATATAGTAATGCCAATAGACTGACCTGTAGCCAAGACTAAAGACTAATCTTCAGTCAAGTCCAAAGACCAATAATAGGCAAGTCTATAAATTAAACTATAGATAAATCACGACTATAGACTGGCCGATAGTTAAACCCATAAAATTATCTAGGATCAAAACTTGAAATATATATAATGATCTAAAATTTTAAATAAATTTTCAACTTTTTATTCTTAAATTATATTGAAAACTATAAATCTACAAAATATCAACTAAGTTCAACTAATAAAAGTTTAACTAAATTTCGAAAGCAGCTAAACAATACTAACAGATATTAAACAATACTTTAGATCGTAAATACTATTTGCATATTTATGGTTTTGAAACCTTTATTTTTTTGAAATACGATTCTATATACCTATGTAGTTATGTAGTATATGACTAAATGAAGTCGAGTGATTTGAAATATTGTGTGTAAATAATGAAATACTATTACATATATTTACTTTTACTAAATAGGCTTGTCTTTAATGATAATTTCTTTATACAGACGTATAGACAATATTTTGTTGTAGCTGCTAGGTGCATTAAAAGAGATAGAATGAGACTGAGACTAATAGATAGAGATAGTTAGAGAGAAAGAGAGAGAGAGTTTAATACATAATTAAATGTTGCTTTAGTAGTAAATTCCTGATATCTCTGTTGAGTTTTTACTTTGAGTCACTTTTGTTATAATATTTCACTTCCAATCGTACCAATTTTTTATAGTTTAGGTTTTTAAACATAAATATTTTATAAAACTAAATGAGCAAATAAGAAGGGGAAACTTAAGGTGTTAAAAGCAATAGTAAGATCAGTTCATAGATCTCTTTAATTGGGTTTACTAAAGTATTCAACACCCTTTTAAACCAAAATTTATAAATTTATGAAACTAAAAAATTTTGTATAAATATACATATATAAATATAGAAGCTTTTTATAAAAGCAGGCAATATATGACTAGATTTTTTAATTATATATACTATACATTTCATTAGTTAATATACTATATTAATGTATAATATGTATGTATAGGTATATTTATGTATATAAATATGTATATATATTTATAATAATCTTATAATGGGCGGTAATGGGCGGCTAGGATTTTTGTTTAATGTTTTAGTAGTTGCAGTATGTAAATATGTATATTTTTTATAATTAATATTTATACTTTATGGTGGGTATGTGTATGTAAATATATGAGTGTGTGAAAAAGAGTTTTGCAGGGAATTCAGGATTTAAAGTTTAAAAAAGAGAAAGATATTTTGGATTTTTTGGTTGGATTAAAAGCTCTGTTGCGCTTGTCATACATATTATTAATACACACTTACAAGTCAAAATAAAACTCAACAAGCAAAACCTAAAATTGGTTAACTTTTAGTTCGTTGCCTTGCAACTGCACCAAACGGAATGCTTCACGTATTGTCGGCGTCATTAGTAGTTTTAGATTACCCTCCGCTTCACCGGGTAGTGATCTTAGCAATTCCATAGAAGCCACTACTAATTGCGCTAAAGCGGCTCTCTTATAATTGGAGTCTTTAAGAATGCTGGTAGCTCTTTGTTGTTCGATTTCGGGTGATATAGTTTCCGATTCGGGTTTTTGGGGACGATTTGTATCGAATGGATTATTACGGCTTTTAGGTTGAAACTCACTGATTAATGTGGTCATGGTAACGCTTTCCTCTTCGGGTGATTGTGTTAATCTTTGGGGTGAATAATCGTTGTTTTCGGCCAGTCCAGTGGAGCTGCCATTTTCTATATTGCCATTCAAAGTAATACACATAGATTTGATATTTTTTGCTGAAGTATTAAGTTGCGCCTCTCCCGAACGTAAACGCCCATTTTCTATATCATGCAAAGTAGAGTTGCTTAAGTACAGTTCACACACCAGATTCCAGGCATCTTGTAGGCAAAATAAGTATCTAACAAAGTTCTCCTTTTTCTTGACCTTAGTGGTGTTAAGACGTGAGCAGGATTCCAGAATAAAATTCAAATCCTCTGGTCCTAGGTTGTAAATAACAATATCGTTTAAATAGGAATCGACCAAAGCTATATAGTAAATCATCCAAGAGGAAGTCATCTGTTTGTATAGATTTGCCGCATACTCTATATTGGCCACCTTTTGCATAAGAAACTTAAGACCAGGACGAGAATCAAATTCCAATGCACTAGTTAGGAACTGCAAGCAACAACGTAATAGTATCTCCTTGGAACGGAAATCCAAGTCATAGTCATAGCATTGTTGTGTAGCGGTGGTGTAGTTGTCAAAAATACAAGTGGACACAGCCTGTGGTACACATTTTAAACGGGACAGCAAAAGTTTGGCCACCAATTGTAAAAGCATTTGATTGGCCAACAAACCCACCACTAGGGTCTTGAAGGGTATTCTTATAACAAAATTATCGAGATTGGAATTGAAGCCATTATTTTGGGGATACAAAAGGAACGAATAGCTGCGATCATCAGTTAAATGTTTATCCAAATGATTGTTTAATTTAGCTCCCGGTTCACGCTGATTATCAGAAAGAAACACCTGCTGGGCCAGTGAATAAATGCGTGTCAATTCATCAATGGTGCTGTCTCGTCTAGCGGCCACCTTAACATTAGCACAGTCGCCATAAAAACTATTAGATTTTTCATGGAAAGCAAAAGATAATTGGCGCAATGGTGCTATGGTTACAGTACAGGCCCTATGTATAGCCGAGCAGGCTATCATCCATTGGTATTCATTAAACAAAGTGCCGGTAGAGAGTATAACATGTTTTAAACAGGAAACACCAACTCGAGCCACTGTTTCTTGAACCTGGGCGGCACATTCGATAAGCACCAAAAGCAATTGTTTCAAGGCCAAAGTAGCCGAGTTAGATACTTTTGTGCTGGTCTCTTTAGAATCTTGAGAACTTTCCTCGCTGGAAGTACTGTCATATTGCGCTCCTCCAACACCATTAGCTACTCTCTCTTCCACCGGCTCGGTAACAAACTTCAACTTAGAATAAGCATTATCCTTGGGTTGCACTATCTGTGTAACACGAGTCCTAGTATTCGTTGCCTGTTTGCGCACTTCGGGCAAAGACATTTTAATAAAATCTACCACTAAATCAGTGGTCATGCAACAGCAATGCTTGAAATTTTTCTCCACCATTTGCCAAGAGGTGCCGGTCTTATTGATATACCTCAACCAATCCTGTATCATGGGTATTAATAAGTGATTAATGCAATAGAAACCAAATTCTATGCCAGGATTTGTTAGTAGATTCTTAAAATGCTTAAAGATTGTCTGCAATATGGGAGCCTGATGTGAATAGGGACAAACTATTAAGGAGTTGGTTAGACCATCCAAGAGAAGAAACCATACTTTAAGTACACCTGAAGGTTTGTCCATTTCATCGATTTTTACTATGGTCTCCTTGTCGATGTGCAATGAGCGATATGAAATCATATGTTGTTCATTTTTAGTTTGTAAATAATCGTTGCCAAAATATGTGAAATTTTCCATGGAATTGGGTATGTTGGCATCAATAATGTGTGTGTAAGAAATACCCTTGATCTTGTAGGTGGAATGGAAATTCGGGCATTTCGGCATATTGTACATGAAACCTAAAATGGAAGAGCAACGTTCTAGGAAACGTAAAGTTTCATGCAAGAATTCTGTGGGTCTAAAGTTATTCTCATCATCATTTGAAACGCCACCACCACCCGAAGATGAGCCAATATTCGAACCGCTCCCTCCACCACCTCCGCCCACACCTCCACCACCTCCGCCCACACCTCCACCACCCCCTCCTCCAGCGCCGGGTACCTCGAGAAATGATAGTAAGCACAAAATACAATCGAGGCCCGCATTAGCAAAAACCAAAGTGTTGTCAGAATCTAAAAATACTCTAAATATGTCGATGATATTGCTTGCGTTTAACATGCGGCTTCTGGCATTGCGTAAAGTGCCAAACAAGGGACGCCAACCCGAACGTATTTCAGTACGATGAGCTTCCACGATTTCGTATAAACATGCCACAATTTGATCCTGAACATCAGAATCGCATGAGTCCATGCTTAAAAGATTCTCAAATGGTTTCAGTAAAGCCTCATTAAAGTGGAAGTAGGGTAGTTCAGATTGTTCCACCAATAAAGCCGTAACTATATCATGTATATACTCTATAGCTCGCTTTGATATAACACGATCGCGATGACAAGCGGCGTCCATTAGATGCGGCCCCGTTATGGCCCATATCTTGAGAATGTGTAATAAGGGCCTAGGGCTGCGAAATACTTTTAAAGTAACATCACCTATACGATGCAAAAGTAAAGACATAGGCAAAGTATCATGTTTACGCCAACCCTTGCTGGGCCACCAAACTCGACTGCCTTTACGTGTGGTGTTATTCTTGTATAACTGTTCTCTGGAGGCCCTACAGAGATTTTTCAAAAACTGGCATAATGAAGGCAAACTTAAACGTTCGGCTGCATCACTAAAGAGATTTTCAGCCTGCTGGGACAGCCCACAAAGAACTTTGGTTGTATCGCTTGGACTCAGTAGCACAGTTTCGTTGGTGCCCGAATAGACTTTAAGAATCGAAGTAATATTTGTATTGGGACTACGTAGTGGAGCTTGTAGGAAGCTATAGACATCAACACTGTAAGAGAAATGGGAATGTAAATAACTGTAAATATTTAAATTTTCTCACCAAGTTCTCACCAAGTTTCATCATCATCTATGGGTATGGACGCCAAATTAAGTTTTTCATTTTGACCACCATTACATTGCAATTTTTCTCCTGTCTCTATGTCACGATTGCCATTTGGCGATGACGTTGGTACCGAAGGATTACGCATGCTAAATATCTCATGCTCCAACTGGCTGACATGACGACAAACGGCGAATATAGATTGCCAGCAATCTGGACTATAGGAACCTAAATTAAGACCTCCACTAAGCACGACATCCATCGACAAAGCCTGACTGGCAGAAATACGCGGTCCCGTCGTTTGGCAAACGTTCGAAGCTAATAAGTTAAGAATCTTACCAGCCAAGTGTTGTAAGTTAAGGTTATTGCTTAATGTAGCAGCCTATTAAAATGAAGTGAAATTAGAAATTTCTGAAATTTTGAGAATAGTTTGTTACACATACCGAGTGTAGACCATCCAAACACATGGCATATAAAGCCTCGCCATTCGATTTGGCAGTTTTGCTTTTAACCCTCAACGTGCGTTTAGATAATGCCACAAATTTACTCGAACTGGAAGATGGCAAATCACCTAATCCTGAACTTAATACCAAAACCATGGAATCCCAACAACAGGTTAGCAAACGTCGACTTAGTTTCTTAGCAGCTTCACGCCTTGCAGTACTGTGTTCATCATCCGTATACTTAACATTAGCGGACTGAAGTCTTTGCCACTCGGACATCATTTGTGTAGCCCCTAAACCACCAGCATCACATAACATATCGATCAAGGCACAACGATTATTACCTCCCTCCTGGTCATTACTGTCTAGAGATTCTAATATATTTAGAACCAATACACTCTGATACAATTCACATAACCAAGCTGAGGATAGATATACCAAGACGCCGGTATTCTGGACGGATGTAACAAACTGTTGCTCAGACATGGGTATCATTATCTCCTTTTGCATGTCTGCATAATAGCCGGCTTTCTTTAGTTGCCAACTTAGCAGTAAAGCTGAGTAAATGGCCAAATATATGCCATCAGCATTAATGACTGTAAAGTTATAATCAAAATCGGAAATATTGGCGCTGTTCTCTTGACACACAGCTGAGGCAAACTCCTGCATGGCCTCGTCGACTTCAATACATGAGCGTAAACGCAATAGTTTAGGAACCAAATCGGAGTGTAAAGCTTTAGCAAAATCCCGTGCATGTTGACGATCGGTGTCAACATCGGAACGTACCGGAATTACTGGCACTTCCAGATTAGTATATGGCCAGCGATTAAGTTCAGCTCTTGAAGCCTCATCGCTAGATGTAGAATGTTCTTCATCTTCGGGTCCCTCAGTATCGCCAGAACCATTCGAAGCCGCATCATTTTCTATATGATGATCACCATCACTTTCTGATCCCGACGAAGCTTCATAAACACTTTGCCGAAATTCAACGACAGCATCACGATAAGATGCCGGTAAACGAGCCATTGACTGATAGGTTAAAGGTCCTGTATAGTCGGCATCTTTTAATTGCCCGTAACGTGAGTTTACTACATTGACAATTTGATCACTTATCATTGCTTCTGTCAATTCGCCGGTACAAAGTACTTGTAGACTTTGTAGCAGGGCTACCATGCATTCAACACTTGCTTGTAAACTGGCCTCGACTACTGTACTGTTTCCGGCGCCATAAGCACATTCTTCCATTGCATCGATCATTCTGAAAGAGAGAAAATGTATTATTATAAAACATAATTTTTTTTAAATTTCGATTATCATAAAATGTTCCTCTTTTAGTCCCAGAACTGGAACTGAACTAAAAAGAGAACTGTGTTCTCTGAAGTTTTACTTACAATCTAAAGAGAGCCATTTCATCACTACAGCCCTGGACAGTAGTTTTGTCGGCATAAAGAATCACAGCTAAATCGATTAAACGTTCTGGACTACGGAAAATTTCTCGTACGCATTTTAATGGTTCTGTACGATTTTGTGGTGTAGGCAGCAAAAGCATGCGATGGAATAAAGCTTCTAACATGGGCCTTAAAGAGCCATGAGAGCCAGCTATTCTTAACAGTTGAATACCCGTAAGATAAACACAACGGGCTTGAGCACCATCCAAGCCAGGACCAGTAAAAAACCCTCTAGCCTCATTTTCTATAATGTGTAAAGCATCTCTGGAAATATAAAAGAACTATTAGATAATGCAATTTTTTATTTATAGAAAGATAAACCTACTTATAAGTAAATTTTTTATCCAAATTTACTCTTCCCGGAGAACCCAATGCAGCCGCCAAAGTAGGGCAAAACTTTTGCCATAAAAATGAAGTAAAATGTGGATTGGCGTATACGTTACGTGGCAACGATGAAGTCAATGTTAATATACATTCCGTTAAATACAGAGTGCAAGTGTTCTCCACTTTTTTATTAGGTGAACTGGTAACATTTGGTTCCACCAAACGACTGCAAAGCCACTGCATTACCGGTATTACCTCATTATATACGGCGGTAGCCTGAGTTTGTGTCATTAAACCAGCAGGGGCGGTTTTCTTGACATCCTCTGCCTCTTCTATGAGAAAAGTACAAAATGTTCTTAAACATTGTGAAGCAGCTGCTAAAGAAGCCGCTTTAGTGGCTCTCGAACCCAATTCCCAGCATTCCCCACAACGTGAGAGAATCTCGATAAGTAGACGTCCATTTAGGGTACAAGCAGGAGAACAAGCCATAGCCAGAAAAAGTCTTAAAACATTAACCACGGTATCTTCATTACTGGTTGTAGGCAATATACTAGAGGTGGCCCTCAATAGTTGTGCTGGCAACCATACCGAATCATCTTCCGGCTCCAGGCCAATATAGAAACGTTCATCTTTTATTATTCTCTGCAAAATGGTGTAATTTTGTTTAGTGTAAGAATTAGTTATTTGTCATACGTATTGTAGTCCACCTAGTTTTTTTGTAGCTGTTAGATGTCAGGGTTTGTTTACATTACACAGAAAATGTAAACAAAAATAACGTAATTGTAATGGAAATGTTTGTATGTTTAAAATGTTGGGTTTATTTGTATTTCTTAGACAAAAGGCAAATTTGTTAAATAGTATTTATACAGTTTTGTTTTACTGTTAATTGATTTTAATATTTAATGTATTTTCAAAATATTTAATGCGAATATGTAGTCTCATATCGTTCATTTAGTTCAAAAATTGTGTAACTCAAAGTTAGTTTTTATACCCTTCACCTTCGTGAGAAGGGTATATATAAGTTTGTCATTCCGTTTGTAATTTCTATAATATAATTTTCCTACCCTATAAAGTATATATATTCTGGATCCTTATAGATAGCGGAGTCGATTAAGCCTTGTCCGTCTGTCTGTCTGTTGAAATCAGTTTTTAGAGGTCCCCAGATATCGGCGAGATCCGAATTTTCAATGATTCAGTTAGACATGCTTTCGAGAAGATCGCTATTTAAAATCAGCAAAATCGGTCTATAAACGGAGATATGAGCAAAAATCCGAGACAACCTCTGAAAATTTCAGACATTTTTTTCATGCTTTGTTAAAAAAGCAACAACAACAACACTGTGAATTGGATAAAGATGTACATGTGCGTGTGGAGATGTATTTGGTTTTATTCAGCTGTGTATTTTTTTTTGTGTGTTTGGATGCTATTCTGTTCTCACGATGGTGAAGGGTATAACAAGAACAAGGAGATAAAACAGGTAATACAGCTCATGTTTGTTTGAGGGTGGTAATACAGTTTGACGGTGGTATTACAGTACAACGGTTAATATTTCTTTCTGCTACAGTTTATATTTGTTTGTGTGAACGTTATGTGTGACATGTGTGCAGAGATACAAAATAAATAAAAACTGTTTTTTAAAACATACTTGGTGAAGGGTATATAAGATTCGGCACAGCCGAATATAGAAATATTACTTGTTTTTATTTAATATTACAAGATATCTGATATAGTGTTAAAATCTATGATAAGTTTAAATTTTTTCAAGAATGTTTAAAAGTTTTTTTTTACAAGATTCCACTATTAGAAATGCATACATTGTAAATATAAGTAGTCATAGATGGTTTGATGGGCTTTGTAAAATCGAAAACAACACTGATAAAAATTTGAATAAGGGAAACATATTTTTTTATTAAAAAATATAAAGACAATTGCAATTTTTTAATAATTACTTTTACCGCTATATTTTGACTATTTTAGAACTATTAAAATGTTTCAGCATTTTATATCAACCATCGCCCACAGTTAAATATCACACACAGTTTCCTCCAACAACATCTACGAACAATTGACATTTTGATTTTGCAAAACATTTACAATTTTTAATCCTTTGTCGCACACACATATGGATGAGTATTAAATAAAAATTCAGGAAATTCTATACACGTTTGTCGTTTGTATTCTACACAATATTTCCTTAATACGAGCATTAAAACAAAAGCTACACACAATAACAATATTAAGCGAAAGTAGTTGAATACACAATAGTGGTCGTGGTTGGTATTGGTGATGATAGCGATGGTGCTATTGTTGTATTCCATTTAGACAAAACGACACTTGATCCTTTTGTGCAATATATATGAAAGTAGTTGCATTGAACGAAACTACAAACAAACACAAGTACTTGTATTGTTATTGTATACATAGAAAACCCAATAGTCTTAAAGAAAGTTAAATGAATCCTTTATTGGATAGTAATTTAATTTAAGAACTTTTTAGTTTTAGTTTAGTTCGTATTTATTTCTAGTTCAGCTTTAGTTATTCTCTAGTTCAGTTCTAGTTCTAGTTCAGTTCTAGTTCAGTTCTAGTTCAGTTCTAGTTCAGTTTTAGTTCAGTTCTAGTTCAGTTCTAGTTCAGTTCTAGTTCAGTTCTAGTTCAGTTTTAGTTCAGTTCTATTTCTGTTCCAGTTCAGCTCTAAATCAATTTTTTATCAAGAACTGCGGAGCAGTCTGATTGTGTACGATTTTAAAAGTGTATTTAAGTTTTCACTTCACTTACATGCAATCCGTTTAAGCCCATTGTTACAAATTTTGGTCGCTTGGTGTCTAATGCCATTTGCAGTGCTGTAAAGCACACCGAACGCAATTCATGTGATGGATCTCGATGTATACCATGTTGTCGATATAATTTATCTGTAAAAAACAATGAAAAAATTAAACGAAAATTAGAAAAATACTACACATAATGCAAGCATTTGTAGTTAAAACTATGTACATATATTTAGCTAGCTATACAATTTCCCAATGTAACTAATACTTATAGCAGAAGGACATCAAGGAAAGAGAAAAAAGTACGCATGTATAAGGATGTTGTTGGCTGTTTAAATAAAAACTTACCGTATGCTATTTGTGCAGTCTGTCGAAGGGCATTATGTTTAGTCCCTGTAGACTCCTTTATTATCAATAGAAATAAATCTTCCATATTTGTGTTGAAATTTGTCTGTTTCTTTTTTCCAATTGTTTATTTATTTTTTAATTTGTAATATCTTTATTGAAAGCTTATTTTCATCAAGTTTAAATTTTAATTACACTTTTTATTTTAGCTTTATGTATATATGTATGTATGTATGCTGGATATAGTTATTGTAATTGCTTTTTGTTGCTGTTGTCCTGTCAACAAATAAATCAATATTTAAGATGTTGTTAATGACGCTCTACTGATGACTACGATGTCGATGACAACGACAATACTACAAAGCTATAAGTCTTAAGGTCTAAAAAATCCTTTGTGTTTTCATGTTGCAAAAACTTTATTTTATGTTCTCTATTGCATATGTGTATGTAAATATTTTTCGTTATTCTCCTAAAGCAATATTTTCTTTAATTTTATAAATTTCAAATATGTGCCTTAAGCTCCATCATACATACATACATATGTACATACATATAATAGTACACTCATCTTACATATGTTTGCACTATTTATGATGACTCAACTTCATGGAGTGAAAAAAAGTACATACACGAGTATCCCATAAAAAATGTACCCTTTTTGCTTGCTTCAGCTATACGATAATAATATTCAAGGTTTTAAATTTTCTATTTTTTTCTTAATATATTTAATTATTCCTTGTTTTAATAACTATAGACTTTTGTTAGTTTAATATTTAATTAATTTTCGTTATTAATTTACTTTTAATTAAAATATATTTTATTTTTTCTTAATCTTTATTTTGTATATACAATTTTCTAAGTAATTTTTATATTTTAGAATTTGTTTTATTTTTCGGAAATTATTCAGTTTTTCACTTATGTCTACATGGACTCTCGTTTTATGACTGTTATTGCTTGCCTCAAATAATGTACATCATGCTACACAGTAACAGTTTGTCGGGGATGAAAATTTAGAAATTTTTAAGTACTTTTCTTTTTTTGTAATTATGTAGTCTTTTGGTACTATTTTTGTACAAATTTTCAACTTTAATTTTACTTAGATAGTTTTAGAATTATCGAAGTTAAATTGATAGTTAATGGTTTGAAAGGAATAAATCTAAATATTTTAAATATATTCAAAATCGGTATTCAATCCTGTTTAATTGAATAATATATGTAGTTGAATTCAATTCTAATAACGGTAAACCAGTTTTAGATTAAATATGAAATGCACTTTTTTCAAAATCTGTATATTTATTTGTCTATCTATCTATCTATCTATCTATCTATCTATCTATCTATCTATCTATCTATCTATCTATCTATCTATCTATCTATCTATTTATCCATCTATCTATCTATCTATCTATCTATCTATCTATCTATCTATCTATCTATCTATCTATCTATCTATCTATCTATCCATCTATCTATCTATCTATCTATCTATCTATCTATCTATCTATCTATCCATCTATATATCTATCTATCTATGTATCTAACTACCCATCTATCTATCTATCTATCTATCTATCTATCTATCTATCTATCTATCTACCTATATATCTATCCATCTACCCATCTATCTATCTATCTATCTATCTATCTATCTATCTATCTATCTATCTATCTATCTATCTATCTATCTATCTATCTATCTATCTATCTATCTATCTATCTATCTATCTATCTATCTATCTATCTATCTATCTATCTATCTATCTATCTATCTATCTATCTATCTATCTATCTATCTATCTATCTATCTATCTAACTACCCATCTATCTATCTATCTATCTATCTATCTATCTATCTATCTATCTATCTATCTATCTATCTATCTATCTATCTATCTATCTACCTATCTATCTATTTATCTATCTATTTATCTATCTATCTATCTATCTATCTATCTATCTATCTATCTATCTATCTATCTATCTATCTATCTATCTATCTATATATCTATCTATATATCTATCCATCTATCTATCTATCTATCTATCTATCTATCTATCTATCTATCTATCTATCTATCTATCTATCTATCTATCTAACAATCAATCCATTTAAATGAAAGAAAGTACTTAAAAATCATTACAGTACAATTTTCTTTTTAAATAGTACCATCTCTCTAATAACTACGACAATTGTTTATCCATGCGCATGTCCTTTTCGAAAGAGGGGCACTAAAGTTCACTAGTTTGTGGGAATGTTTGCAAGTGAGTGCGCTTTATCTCAATTATATAAAAAATCAATAATTTATGGCAATTCCCTTATTGTTAATATTATTATTTGTTGTTGTTTTATTTAGTTTTTGTTATTTTTCTAATTCATTCTTCTTTATCATTTGTATTGTCTTATTCCAAAGACACACACTCACACATATCTTTCTTCCTGTAAATTTATTTGTTTCGTATATTTTGTTTTGATTTTTTTTTTTTACTTTGTTGTGTTACGGACTTGAGTCTCTACTGCTTGAGTTGTGAGTCCAACACATTCACTCACTATTGTCTTGAAGCCTGTTGGTATCTTTTTGGATGATGAGATGTTGATGATGATGTACACACACGGCGAGACACAGACTGTGTATTAACAGGTGGTTTATCAACTTTTGTAGGAGAAACAAAAAAAATGCTGAATAAAAGAATGATATAAATGTTTTTATGGCATAAATTATGCATACATACCAGCAACAACAAAGGTCACCCAGTAATCGTTTCCGTCATCATCCTTTTAATGAGCGTTTTGCTTGTTGTGCCCCTTTTTAATGATTTTGAACTTGTAAACATGTTTTTTGTTTGTGAAATAAAATTAAATATGAAAATAATGAATAATTTGCGCGCTTATGATAGAAATATTTTATAACAAGTAGGAAAGTATAGTCGGGCATGGCCGACCATATGATACCCTACACCATGAGTATATTTTTACAATTTTTACTTTTATAAAATTTTTATTTTTTGTAAAGAAACTTTTATGTTGAATATTACCATAATTCCAAAATATTTAAGCCATTTATTGATAAAAAACTAAAATTTCTAAATGAGGCTTTATATAGGTCAAATATGGGCCGATCCTCGGTAAATTTGGGAAAAGGATATATTTCTAAATAACAGTTATTTTTGTTGAGTTTCATTGCGATACAAATGGTTACAAGTCAATTTTAGACGTTTAAGTCATTTTTTGAAGGGGGGTTTCTATGGGGGCTAGGGTCAAATATAGGCCGATCCTTACGAAAATCTGCAGTATCATTTATACTTATATAAAACTTATTTGTGCCAATTTTTAGAGAGATAGCAGAATATTTGACGTAATTATAGCATAAAAAGTTCAAATCGGGAGGTACGGTTGTATGGGGGCTAGGTGAAATAATGGACCGATTTCAACCATTTTCAATAGGCTTCGTCCTTGTGCCAAAAAACATGCTTGGTCCAAATTTCATCAAATTATCTTGAAAATTGCGGCCTGTACCTTGCGCACAAGGTTTACATGGACAGCCGGACAGACGGACGGACGGACGGACATGTCTTAATCGACTCAAAAAAATTATTCTGAATCGATCGGTATACTTTAAGGTGGGTATTGGACCAATATTTTTGTATGTTACAAACATCAGCACAAACGTATAATACCCTCCCCACTATAGTGGTGTAGGGTATAATTACATGTGTATTTAGAAATGAATATATTCTTAGTTCAAAAATAGTAAAATTTTAATGACATTTTCCTTTTGATTTTTTTTAATGAATTTAAAACCAAAAGTACAGATGCATTGTATATAAAAACATTTCAAATTTAATTGGAACTATCTTCTGATATATGTACATACTTTTAACATTTCAATGCGAATTTTATTCCTCTTTCTTTCGCATATGTACACATGTATATAAAATTTATCCTTGTCAATAAGGATACAAATTTGTAACTGTGTTCTAAACCAGTTTGCAAAATCAAAATTTGCTAGAATTAATCAATCTTGTATATACCTGCCTGACCAGCATATACAAGAAAATAGACTAGAAAACAGACTTAACTATAGACTAGACTACAGAATAAACTATATATAAGACTATAGGCTAGGAAATAGACTAGCCTATAGACTTCATTATAGATTAATCATGACATTTCGAACATTTCCGATTCGAGTTACAGAGTTGTTTTTTAAACACTTTTTTAATAGATAGGCACTTCTCTTCCGCATTTCGATTACGTTTCCGCATTCAGTTACGCAACTATTGAAAATGAGTATTCCTTCAAAAATTGGAATCGTAAGAATAAGAAGAAGCATTCAACATTAATATCGTAACTATGTTTTTGTGAGATCTTATTTTAGTGATTTCAAACGGAGAAAATTTCGATACGTATTAAAGTAGAGAATAGGGGAGAATGTAAATATCAATTTTCGTAACTCACCTTAATTAACAAGACCAAAGAAAAAGTTAGAATAAGTTGCAGTTTATACATAATCTGAATGTGACATTATAATATTTGTTTCTTTATTAATTTACTTGTACATATAAAATGCAATTAATATTCTTAATAAAAAGCTTGTTTGCTACAGTAGGACTAGATGAATTTACTTAATAGGTTTCATTTTCCACAAACCATCATTCAAATAATGACAATTTTCCACACCAATACCTTTGTTGACTTTAGCACTGTAAAAATAATTTAAATAAATTAATAGAGTACAAGGAATTTTATAATTCATATTGAACTATAAAATTTACTCACATTTCTTCTGTAGACAATGTTGTTATGCCAATAGCTAAAGCATGCTCTTTACCCTCAGCCATAATGGCAACAATGGTATTCTTTTCGGCCGGTGTCATCATGGCTCCGGGCGAGGTTAAGCCGGGACACATAATATTAGCACCACTTAAAACGAAACGTATGGCACCCTTATCCACCTGCTGCATATTAACGAAGAAGGGAAATTTGTGCAACAACTTCAGTGTTGGCATCCATTGGCCATCACGATGACGGAAAAATACCTGTTCGCCGGCACCATTCAATAGCAATTCAATGTGGTCATGACTAAAATGTATAAAACGACAAATAATAAAGAAAACATAACAATTTCTTCCTCACGAAACTCTTACCATTTAGCTATGCGGTATGTGTCCTTTTTGGGTAGAATAACATCAATGTGTGACTCTAACAAAGGATAGGTTTCTAGCAACTTTGCTCTAATTCCTTTTTGCACCGACGACTTCAATTGCTGTATGGATGAAACACTTTCTTTTTCTTCGAATCTAAAATGTAATTGTATATAAAAAGCAAATAGTTTTTTCCTTTTAATTTGTGTTATTGAATTGCAAAACCTACTTTTTGAACATTGTGAGGGCAGTAATATAAAAAAGAACTAATAATAAATTTAGTAAATGCAAAAAATATGCGTTAATAGTAGAGGTGGAAGTCAGCGATGGCACTATCGATAACTATCATACGTTTATATGTATTGACATCGTTAAAGTACCACATGTTTAAATAGGGTTTCTGGTAAAGCATAAAATTTTAACATAAAAATTTAAAACAAAATCGATTATAGCCGTAAAAGTAAATAAAGTTAGAAAGTAGCAAGTTAACTAATATAACAAGGTAAAACTTAAAAAAATTTAAATTTTTGTTTAATTTTGATCACTGCTAAAATCATTTTTAATCGATTACGATTACTAACATTAAACAGGGCGATTCATATTTTTATGGAAATTACATTTATTAGATGTGGCAACCTTATGATTTCTCACATTTATTTGTAAAATTGTAAACAAAACTTATAGCGTCCGTAAAAATAAATTTATTGTTACACAGAAGAAATGGAGTTCGCACTACCAGAATTATTAAGCCGTGATGATATATTAAGAATACTTAATCAAGTAAGTAATTTTATAAAAGCTATACAACAAAAAAACCTAATTGTTTAACAAATAATTTTACAGCGTCATTTGCCAATAGAAAATATGAATGAATTAACCCATGATGAACTTTTAAGGGTGTACAAAACGTTTGTAATGCCTCTTTCCCGGCGACCAGAAAGAAGTAAAAAATGTAAACATAATTCTATTGTTGCAGATACAAATCACGATTGTGTTGGCGAGAAGATGCAACGTACTATGCAGATGGAAACTATTGACAGCATCTCCAACTCAATGGATATAGATTTTCCCAGTGTTACTTTATGTCCTGTAGCCAGCACTAGAATGACTAGCCCTTTGGGTGAAAAACGCCGTCAAGAAAGTAGTGATGAAGATTATTTGGATATGTTCGAAAATGACTATCAATTTCAATTGAGTTCGGTTACAAAACGTATTCGTATAAATACATTATCGTGATTTTGACTTTTTAATAATTTAGGTAAGATAATTGAATATTTTTAAGCTATGGTATTAAATGGAATTTAGTTATTAATAAAGTAAATATTATTAATAACCATTAATCATTATAGATGAATATGAATTATGGGTTTGTGTAAATATTTATAACACCAAGAAAATAATAATGACTAACTGATTTAGGAAAAAATAATTTAATATAGAATTTACCGCAATTCTAAAGGCTTTATATGTATATTTGAATGTATCATTATAAAAATTATTCTTTAAAAATAATTCAGAAGCACTTTTATGTTTTCGTCAATATCTTTAGAAAATTATATCAAATTACACCTGTTTCAATTTTCAATCAAAATAATCTTTTTTCAGTTAATTAAATTTTGTACCAAAAATCTACTTTTAAGGGCAATTTGTGTGATCTCAAAATAGGATTATTTTTAAATTTAGACCTGGTTTAAAAAATTTAGAAGCAGTTTTATGTTTTTAGATTATAAATAAAAAATGCATTTTGCATTTTTTTAAGATTTCTTAGGGCGGGATTTTAGATAATGATAATCTATATTCTTTGTTTAAACCTAGTTTAATATATGTTTTGTGATTTTCAGTAAACTTTACTGTTTACTTAGTGCGAGTTTTTCTGATAATCTTCATTCTTTGATTAAACCTGGTTTAATATATGTTTCGGGTTTTTCAGTTATCAGTAAAGTTACTTATTATCTTAGTTTAACTGAGTGTAATTGGCCAATTAAATTCAAGTTATAAGTAGGGTTCTATAGTTGAAACGAAAAGTCAACTTTTCAACTTTTTTCATTTAGTTAAAAGTCGACCTTTCGACTTTTTGCATTTTATGAAAAGTCGTTTTTTCGGCTTTTCGAATTTTTTCATTTAATTAATAGTCGACTTTTCGACTTTTTCCGACATTTCGATTTTTTGACTATTTTCGACTTTTTTCCGACTATTTTTTTTTCGAATTTTTGACTTTTTTCCCCTTTTTTAAAATATTTTACTATTTTTGACTTGTTTCTACAATTTTCGAGTTTTCGACTTTTTACGACTTTTCGACTTTCTTCGATTTTTTTCGACTTTCAGACTTTTTACGACTTTTATTAACAAAGTAGACTTTTCGACTTTTTTTACAGACGATAGTCGAGTTATCGACTTTTTGGGAACAAAATAGTCGACTTCGACTTTTTTCGACAAAAAACCGATTGTTCGATTATTCGAAAGTCGATTTATAGAACCCTGAGAAAACACAATGAACAAAAACAATAAAACAATGATTTCGGAAGAACAAAAACTTCATATTTTAAGTAAATTGTAATTTTCTGATTTGTTTTGTTTTATTTTTTAAATGTTTATTTAGCATTTTTCCAAAATTTTTCATTTTACAAATGTATTATTTGCAAAAAAAAAAACAGCTGTTCATTGTTTATGTTTTTGAGAGAAAAGTTGACAATACTAACAAAGTTAACTGAACTTAAATCCAAAACTGAAAAACACAATTATTGGTTAAAGTCCACCTAAATTTGTTCCTAGTTTAACAGCAAGTTAAGCCTAGTTTAACTGAGTAGTAAGAAACCCTTCCTTAGTAAATAATACAACATTTATTTTTTATTTTGAATTTTTTTTATTCGCATACAATATTTGAAATATTTTATTCATTTTTGTTAAGTTCTTTATTATTATATTCCTTTTTTTTTTTGGTATTTGGTTTTCTTTTTTTTTATTTTTGAAATTTATTTAGTTTTATTATTATTTATTACATAAATTACATTAAAAAAATATAACAAAAATAAAGGTACACACCAATTGTTGTTATTGGTTTAGATTGTTGCTTAAGGAATAATTGCCTTAAAAAAAATAAAACCAATTATGGGCTTTAAAATGCAACTTTTATTAAACCCCATATAAGTTTATTTTAAGTTTGTTTTAAATTACTTCTCTTCAAGTTTTACTAAAATTAAACTATTTTTTTTTTTGTTTGTTATTATTTATAATTAATTGTTTTGTATTTTTTAAGTTTTAACAATTTGCGATTTATCTATTATTTTGTTTTTTTGTCACATTTATATACTTACTAAAGTTTTTTGTTTAATTTGTTTTAAATTAAATTTTCTTTTGTTATGTTCTGTCTTATATGGTAAATATATGAAAAAAAAAATAATCATAATAATAATAATAATTTTGTATATATAACAATTTCGCTAAATATAAATGTTTTTTTTTTTAACGAGAAACAAATTTTGGATATAGAGAATACAGATTTGTTTAAAGAAGAATTGGTTGTTTTTAGTAAAGAAACGGTTAATCTAAAAACGATTTCAATCAAACTATTCAATTTTTTTTTAAAAAAAGGGTCAAAAAATCTAAGAATGTTGCTTTAGTTTTCATCATTCTGTCATCTCAAAAAACCACTGTATTAATAGAAAGTTTTTCCCCAATAACAGTCCATTAAAATTCTAAAAAAGTTAACTGATCTTAAATAAATAAAACACAATCATTGGTTAAAGTCCGGCTTAATTTGTTCCGTGATTAATCTAAAAACATCTGTCGAATTCCGACACGAAACTTAACCTATTTAATCCTTTCTTATTTTTAAAGTTGTTGCATTGAACCATGTGGACATAGAGCCAAATAACAAAAACAATAACTTAACAAAGAGTTTGGGGAACTTTTTGAACAATTTTTTAACTTTTAACAAAATTTCCTCTAAAAAATACAAAAGCACAATTAACATAACCTCAAAATAAAATCGAAATACACTCCATGTCCATAAAATTTGTTTCTCACATACAATAAACATTACAATTATTATTCTTTGAATAAAATTTGTATCTTAATTGCTAATAATACTCAAAAATTATTTTTCATAGTCTAAGCTTACAGGGTCGACGACGAGCACTATATAATAGCAAGATTTTCTTACGTACTCATACAGCCGTCTCGGTATCAGTCTCGTCTATGCGTCCCAAACGCCATGAATTTGGATCTCCTACTGTAAAAAGAGAAATATTTTGTTTTTGTTGTTTTTAATTTAATTAAAATAAAGTGTTTTTTTATATAAATCAATATTAAGGCAACTCATCGAAAAAATTGATTAATTGTTAAGCAAACGAAAGAAAACTTTAAGAAAATTGTAAGGAAAACTTAATCATTTGCAAACTTTAAAAGTTTTTGGATAACTACAACCAACATATCTTTTAAACGGGACATTTGCTTCCAAGCTCAAATGAACTGTTTAAAAACGTTGACATTTTTATTGTAATAATACCAGCAAGTGGGAAGGAATCGTTACATAACTTTTAAATATTTAAAATGAGTCACCTTAATATTTGTCTTAAATTTTAATCATTACTTGTTGTTTTTTATCATTTTTCTAAATCCAAAAGAAAAATAGAAACAAAAATATCTCAATCATGCAATTTATACAATCATAACAAAAAATATCTAAAACATTTTAGTTTAAAAGAAAAACCAAACAAGGATTAACCTAATACTAAAACGAATTGGACATTTAATTTATAAAAAAAACATTACAACACAAACACATATACAGTAGTAAACGAAATTGTAATTGTTTGTATTTACAAACACATTTTTTTATAATTTTGAACAATATTTAATCAAAAAAATAAAAAAAACTTCGAAACTGAAAATAAATTTTTAGTTTTTAATCAATTAGTTAATTATAAATTAATTGTTTTTCAAATACTTACCACTTTCATAATATTTCGATATCCGTGGTAGAGCTATTTATTATTGTTGTTGTTATAGTTGTCATTGTTTTTGTAGTTGTTGAAAACAAAAAAAAAAGAAAATCAAAATTAAAATTTCACAAATAAAAAGTATTTGAAAAAACAAAAACGAACAAAAGAAAAAAAAAACCAAAATTAAATTGATTGAAATTTGTTCTTTAATGAATTAGCAATAATAACACAAAATTGTAATAATTAATTTATTTGTGAGTGAGTGTATGTTTTGAAAAACAAAACAAACAAATTCTTGTACTTTTTTTTAAGAATTTGTGGGAAAAAAAGTAGTAAAAGGTAGTGGGGGGTATTTTAAGGTTTTAAGCAATTGTTTTAATAAATCGGCCACAACTTGTTGTTACAACAAACAAAATTCAATTGAAATAATACGTAATTATAGAAGATTTTTCTTTAATTTTATTTTTTTTTCCAAATTTTTTATAATTTTTATTTTTTTAAATTAGATTATAAATATAACAATAACTTAATGAAAGGTTAGCATAACTTAATTAAAATTTATCTTAATTATATGTTTTATAACCTTTCATTATTTGTAGTATGTATGTGTATAGTGTGTTCTAGTGGGTAAATTAATGCTAAAGCAAGAATCGGAATTTTTTTGTTGTCTTTGAAAATTTTTAATTTTTGGAAATAATTGTGTAACATATTTTCTACAAGATTTGTATGCAAAAAAAGTTGTATTTTTAAAAACTTTTACGTATTTCATATTTTACGTTCCAATACTCTCACAAGACCTTTTGACGTCAAATATATGTACATACAAAGCCGCCAGACAAATTTTTGTAAATTTTTCATAATTCTAAATTTATAACTATATTATGCGTTTGTTCTTTTTAAATATAAATTTGCATATCTTTAGACTTAAAATGTTTCATTAAAATTCATTTACGTATTCATTTAGTAAATAGTAAGTTTGTTAGAAAAATTTGTTCCAATATAATTTGTAAAGCGTTTACTAGCAGAACGAATTTGAACTTGACTTGACCTCACTACTAGAACTCACTGAACAACTGCAATACTATTGTTTAGAGTTAAGGGGAACTTGGACTTTAGACTAGTTTACAATTGAATTTATCAAAGTTTACTTGAACATAAAATCATATGCTTGAATATGAGTACTGCAAAAGTCTTAGGTTGGTTGTAACTGGATGTTCTTCCCTGGTGAAAAAACTTCCGGTTGATACAGCTGTTGCTGAGTTGACAATCTTTGGCAAATTGAGAATCGGGTCGTTCCGGAGGGGAGATCGAATTTTCGTGGGAACGGTTATAAACATTGGATTCCTAAAGTAGTCAAACAACCAACCCACAATATTTTTTATCTTATAGTTTGTTACGTAGTCAATAATCTAGTCACACTATAGACTAGACTATAGACTAGACTATAGTCCAGTTTAGACTATAGACTAAACTATAGTCTATTCTATAGTCTAGTCTATAGTCTAGTTTATAGACTAGTCTATAGTCTAGTCTTGTTTATAGTCTAGTATAGTCTAGTCTTGTCTATAGTCTATTGTCTAGTCTATAGTCTAGTCTATAGTCTAGTCTATAGTCTAGTCTATAGTCTAGTCTATAGTCTAGTCTATAGTCTAGTCTATAGTCTAGTCTATAGTCTAGTCTATAGTCTAGTCTATAGTCTAGTCTATAGTCTAGTCTGTAGTCTAGTCAATAGTCCAGTCTATAGTCTAGTCTATAGTCTAGTCTATAGTCTAATCTATAGTCTAGTCTATAGTTTAGTCTATAGTCTAGTCTATAGTCTAGTCTATAGTTTAGTCTATAGTCTAGTCTATAGTCTAGTCTATAGTCTAGTATATAGTCTAATCTATAGTCTAGTCTATAGTCTAATCTATATTCTAGTCTATATTCTACTTTATAGTCTAGTCTATGGTTTAGTCTACAGTCGAGTCTATATTCTAGTCAATAGTCTAGTTTATAGTATAAACTTAAGACTAATTTATTTATAAGACTTTTAATTTAAGTCTATTCTAGTATTGTCTATAGTCATCAGTGTCTGAAGTCCAGTCTATAGTTTAGTCTGTAGTCTAGCCTATAGTCTAGCCTATAGTATAGCCTATAGTCTAGTCTATAGTCTAGTCTGTGTCTAGTCTATAGTCTAGTCTGTGTCTAGTCTATAGTTAGCCTATAGCCTGGTCTATAATATAGTTTAAAGAAGAGTCTAATCTGTAATCTAGTCTAGTTAAGCTAGTATATATTCTAGTCTATTCTATAATCTAGTCTTTTGTATATATATAGATATTTTTTTAGTTGGAAATTTCTAATTGAATCAATAACAATTGTTCCTTATAACTTGTTCTTTTTATACATTTACTTTATTTACAGATTGGGAAATAATCACTGTTTTCTGGGCTGTAAAGGGCGCTGTTTTTTTATTGAAAAAATCTAGAACTCCAAGGAACACATTATGAAGCTTAAAAGATTTGATTTCAAGGAAGTGTTTATATAAAAGCAAGCGTTTTTATTAAAACGATATGTTTAAAGTTTTCATTAAAAATATTGCTAAAAAAAAGGTAATATCGATCTGATCTAAAATAGCCAGTCGGCAAAAGTACGTTATTCGATAACAAGCGAAATTATTCTTTAAATTAAGAATTCTTTTAATATCGAATAAACATAATTTTAGCGGCAAAAATTGATATAATATTACTCTAGTGATCAAGAAATATTTGTACAAAACTATAGTTAGATTTTATTAGGAAACTTTTAAAATGCTTATTTGTTATATAAATAAGTTAATAAAACTTTTTAATTTTATTATTTTGCTACTTAATTTAGTATTTTATTATTAAGATAATTATGTAAAATAAATGAAATTTAAATTTGCTAAAACTGGTCATTCTTTTTATTCAGTTTTTTTGCTATAACTTTATTTAATTTGTTTCAAACTTGTGTTTTTATCGTTTTCCATTTTAGTTAGTTGGTCACGTTAAGTTAAATTTGTCCGAATATGCAAATTGTTAAAATTTTGGTAAAATACCAGGCGGGCAGAATTTCCAGCAATTAACTTTTGTATTTTATTTTTAACTAAATACAGCATACATTTAGGCTGTAGATTTTATACAGTGCACCCTGTTGGCTTTAATATAATAGGAAACACCATATTGCGGAATTAGTTTAAAGATAATAATAAAGCATACTTTAGGACATTACAAATTCGGTTATTTAGCAAAATCTAGGATAATGAAAAATTGCTTCGGAGTTATAAAAGATGTAAAATTATAAAAATTGCAAAATAGTGAAAAAATAGAAAATTTTATTAAAAAACAAGAATTAAAAAAGCTTATTAAATAAAATTTTATAAAAAAAAGTAAAAATTATCTAAAATAGTTGTTGTAAGTTGTTATAAGATTTTAAGACTTGTCACACATTCCAAACGAAATGGATTCAATTGTATAGTTATTTCATATGATTTCGATTTTGAAAATTACTGGTGAATATGAAAATAATTTAACAAAGTCTAAAGAAACTAATACTTCTTTGAATTTCGTTAAATTATTTGTTTATATCCACCATCAAAAAGATAGTGAATTTGTCTGTGTATTTAGTTTGTTTGAAAGGACCCGAAGATATAAACCTAATTCTCTATCAGGCCTGTTGTACATTGCTTTAACATTGTAAATGGTAGCAATCGAACAAATAACCTTCGTTTTAACAGACTAGAATCCAACCAGCGGAACCCAGTGAAGGCACACATGCAAGTTTCACTTAAGAAAATTGCAAAGATTTTATCGAAAAATTGGTTTAATATAGACAAATCTCAATACCAACACTGTTTGTCATTTTTCACCAGAAGCAATATCATTCCCACTTGATGAAGAGTAAGGTGACATGACGATAGAAATTTATAATTGTGTGAAAGGCTTTAGAAGAAATTTTAAAGAAAATTGCTTAAATAAAAAAGCAAAACATTATAAAAAGGGCAAAAGAAAATTGTGTAAAGCAGTAAAAAGTTTTTAATAAAAACATGTAAAAAAATTTTAAAATAAATATTTAAGCAAGCACAAAATAAATTTCATACGAAGATAAACAACATAAAAACATATAAATTTAACATTTTACAACATAAAAGAACCAAATGCCAAAAAGAAATTTTGATCGAAAAAAGGAATGTTTTTGAGCTTTCTTTAATATTGAAACTATAAACATAAAGTTAAACATTCAGAACGGGTTTTTGATTTGACAATCAATTGCCAATTAATAATCATTAAAAATTAGTTAATGTAAAAATAAATTGATTCTGCTGTTAATCCCCTTTGATGTTTTTGAATACAAGATTAAACTTCGCAGTATTGCCATACAAAACAATAGAAAACGTCACTGTTTGTTATCAAAACAATGCATGTTTTATAAACAAGAAGAAGACAATTGTAATTGTATTTTTTTGCATCAGCTGTTTGTTGCATTTTTTGTTGAAGTTTAAACCACCTTCATTGGCCGCTTAAACTATCAAACAAAATTAACTAATTGAGTATTCTAAAACAACTTTTGAGGATTAATTTTAATTTAATTCCTAATCCTTCACCTAAAGATTAGCCCTCAGAGTTGTGAGTGTATGAAAATCTGCACTTTTTCTGTTACTTTTTCTAGAAAAAAATTTATTTTTTTAATGTTCTTTATTCTTTAACTGGTACTTTTTGAAACTTTTAGGGCGGGTTTCTTACTACTCAGTTAAACTAGGCTTAACTTGCTGTTAGATTAAATACAGTACAAATTTAGGCGGACTTTAACCGATGATTGTGTTTTTCTGTTACGGACCTAAATTCAGTTAACTTTGTTAGTATTGCCAGCTTTTCAGTCAAAAACATAAATAATGAACAGTTTTTTTTTTTTTTTTTGAGAATATTACTTTTGTAAAATGAAAAATTTTGTAAAAATATTAAATTAACATATAAAACTATAATAATATTGATAAAACAAATAAAAAATTAATATTTACTTAAAAAATTAAGTTTTTCTTCTTCAAAATTGATTATTTTATTGTTTGTGTTGTCTGTGTTTTCTCATTTATAACTTAGGTTTAATGTAACGTAATCAATTACTGAAAAACACAAAACATAGATTAAACTATGTTTAAACAAGGAATGTAGATTATCTTTATTAGAAAAACCTGCCTTAAAAGGTTTTTGGTACTTTTCGTCATTTCAACTGAAGTAAACACAGATCCTCCTAATTAAATAAAAAGCTATAAAAGGGGGCTTTCTGGTACATTATTCTTTTCTAACTGCATTTTTTTTTTTTTTTTGAAAATTTATTTGAATTTATTACACTCCTATCGCCTATAGAAGTGAAAAGTTCGTTCCCTTGAAATTTTCTTTTCACTGGATGGGAAAATTGCTATCGTGAACTTGTTGTGAACAATTCATTCACAATAGTTGATTTTGTATGGAACACCTGTTCAGAGTTTACAAAATTACTGACAGTCGTAATTCAGGTCTGAGTTGGGGAACAACTCTCGCGTCATCGTTTTTATTTCTTAAGGACGTTCAAGCTTGTGCTTATTGCTGGGCTTTCGACAGAATTACTTCTCACCACCGTACTAATTTAATGCACTACTTTCTATAATTTTTTCTAAGTTATGGTTTTAACTGGTGGAGACCACAAAATTCTCACGATATAACCTGGTATAGATAATTTAAACTCTAATATATACTACATTAAAACTCTAAAACTTATTTCTGGTGAAGACTACTTTTTTCTGGTGAAATTATGTTCGGATGTTCCAACTTCCTATATGAAGGTATAAGTTGTTTGGTGGGGTTTTCTACTAGAATTTGATTGATTACTTTTCGTTCGCTTAGTAGCTATTCTTAAGATATCGATAAATAGGCTGTAAAATTATTTTTTGCAAATCTATTTTGATTACTTGTTAGAAAAAATGTTACAGAATTATTTCCAAATTTCAATAGCAATATATTGAACGTAAAAAGCTTTAATGGAATTTAAAAATCTTACAAATTATATATCAGTTGGAATTATAATTCAGTTTGAAATACAATTTGCTTTTTACAAAAGATAATCACCATTAAACAGTGTAAATTAGTTTATTATATGTAAAAAGTTTAAAAAAAAAACTTCATTTTATTAACTGTCTTTTTTGAGGCAAATACAGTTTAGTAATGTTTTTTTATAAATCCTAATTAAAAATACATATTTATAAATTCAATATTTCCTTAAGCTGTGAGAATACACTTAAATTGCATAATGTTAGTAGTTTTTTGTTTTTATAATAATGTTAAACATTAATATTTGGTTTAGTTTGTTTTCTTTTTTTTAATATTTTCATTTTTATCGATTTACAATTAATTCTAACTCATTTTATATTCTAGTTATAAATTATTTTGTTAATTTAGTTAATAAAATAGCTTATTAACCTATTTCCTTTTGTTCTATTTATAAAGTAGTTTTTTTTTTTGTTTTTCTATACAAAATTTGACTTTTTTCCTATAGCTGGGTGGTAGTTATTAGTAGTATTGTATGTGTTTTTAAACTTAAAATTTTTAAAAAAGGAAAGTAAAACATAAAGAAATTATTCTTTTATAATCAGGCACGGTGGTATGTCTGAGGTGGTAGTATATTCAGCTGCTGAGCAGGATTCATCGTCGTTGCTTAGGCCGAGGCCTGTGTTAGGCTTGTACAACTGAAAAGTTTTAGTAGTGTATGTACGGCCCAAAAGAGGCACATGCTCTTCTAAAATAGAATTATAAACACAAATAGTATATTTTAAAATAAAAATAAAAAAAACATAAAATAAACACAAATAAACATAAAATATAAAAAAAATTAAAACTTTCAACAAAACATAAAGTTAATTATAAAAAACAAAATTAAGTTTCTTTTTCTCTAAAACAAACTTTTAACTTTGCCATGCAACAACATACAAAAAAAAAGTTTATTATTTTCTTTGAATTTGATATTAATTTGAAATAGTTTTTGTTAGTTTAGAAATGAAGGCATTTTGAAATGTAATAGTAATTGTTAGTTTTTTTTTTAAGACAAGTATTTAAAATTGAAAACAAAACAAAAAAAATATAACAACATTTCGACAACAAGCACTAGAGTTACAATAATAATAATAACAATAAGAAGAAAAAAAGCCAATGATGTTTTTGTTTTATTTAAATAAAAAAAAACTTAAATGCTTTTGTGTGTATGTGTAGAAGATAAATTATATGAATAAAAAACCCAAAAAGTATGCTATACATGTACAATAATTAAAATAACGTGATAATTTTTGTTGTTGTTGTTTTGAAATAGTTTTGATATGAAAATAATTTGTACCTTGCAATTGTCGATTTATTAAAGCTGTTAAACTGTGTCCTTCCACACTTTTTTTCATAATGAGCATCGGTTTATCTTCTGCATCATCATAACTACCGGATGGTAAAAATCCATTACTGGCAATTGACTCGCTAACCTGTAAAGATATCAAATTAAAAAGAAATTTAATTCAAATTGTCTTTAAAATAAAGTTTAAATTTTCATTAAACGTATACATTGAAGCGACAATAACAAACATAAAACTATGTTTCCACAACAATTGGATATACGCTCCAGAACGACCAGAGTCATACTTGGCCAATCCAGCGACAGCAGTATCAATCGAAAGTTTTTTCTCCCAGGAAAGAACTATCGACCACAGTCGAACTGTTACAATAACAACTTTTATCATTTGTTAATATTTAAGATATCGAAAGATTAGAGTATTAAGTCCTTTTTCATATTACAGCACTAGACTAGTTAATTAATTAGTTATAAATTGATAAATTAGAATAGTTCATAAACTAGTCCAGAAACACAACAGTAAACAAGTCATAAGCAAGTTAATTGACCAGTCCATAAACTAATAAAAAGACATTATCATGGACTAAACCATAGACGAATCTATAAACTATGGAATACAACGATAGCTTAGCTCACAAACAAATCGTGAAGTTATTTGATACTTTTATTCCTAAAAAAAGTGCACTATTTTTGGAAAAAGTTAATACTATATAAAAAACTGCATTTTCCAAGTCTGATATCTTCTTAAAGATTTAAGAAAGATTTTGAAATTATTATAAAATAACTAAGAGCCAATCTTTAGGTGAAGGATTAGAGATTATATTAAAATTAATCCTTCAAAGTTGTTTTTGAATTCTCAGGGCGGGTTTTACAGATAAAGATAATCTACATTCTTTGTTTAATATATGTTTCGTGTTTTTCAGTTATCAGTAAAGTTACATATTATCATAGTTTAACCGAGTATAATTGGTCATTTAAACTCAAGTTATAAGAGAGAAAACACAATTGACAAAAACAATAAAACAATGATTTCGGAAGAATAAAAACCTAATATTTTCAGTAAATTGCAATTTTCTGAATTGTTTTGTTTTATTTATTATTGTTTTAAATGTTTATTTAACATTTTTCCAAAATCTTCCATTTTACAAAAGTATTGTTTGCAAAAAACAGCTGTCCATTGTATATGTTTTTGAGTGAAAAGTTGGCAATACTAACAAAGTTAACTGAGCTTAAATCTAAAACTGAAAAACACAATCAACGGTTAAAGACCGGCTAAATTTGTTAGGAGTTTAATCTAACATCAAGTTAAGCCTAGTTTAACTGAGTAGTAAGAAACCCGCCCTCATTTTGTTAATTTTGTTTGCTAGTTTAAATTTCAGCATGAAATGCAAAAGTGTAAACAGCTGATGCCAAAAAATTAATACGATTTTTATAAAAATAAACATTGATATTATTGATTTATCGATTAGTATAAATTAGAGGGACTTTACAATATATTTCTTTGTTTTAAATTTAAGTTTTCATTATTTTTTTTTTACATTTACAATTGTCTTTTTCTTTTTTTTATAAAACTTGCAATGTTTTGATAACACGGACGTTTTCTGTTGTTTTGTATGGCAACACTGCGAAGATTAATCTTGTACTTAAAACCATCAAAGGGGATTAATATCAGAATCAATTTCTTTTTAGATTAACTAGTCCAATTAATAATTGTCATTTGATTGTCAACTCTAAAACCCGCTCTAAGTTGAGTGTTCTTGTTCCGTTATTTATAAACCGAATTTACGATTATTTTAATACTATTGAAGATTGTTATGATCATATACACAGACATACAGAAGGACATGTCCAAATACTTTTAAATATGTATATGTACCTTCTCCTGAAGTAAGAAATAATTAAATACGTTTCCTTTTAATACTTTTTTTAAATAAAAAAAATTTAACATAAAACCCTTCTTACCTGTGTTACTTGCATTAATTTTTTGACCACATCACGTCCCAGTATGTGATCAAAAACTGTTTGTAAAAACGGTTCCGACATTATGGATAATTTTAATTTATCCCGATGCCATATCAGAACTCTCGATTCTTCCATGGCCATAATTGAGACCTAAAATAATATGTAAATTAAAAAAAATTAAATTCCTGGCTGTTAAAAGAAATCAGTTTTACAGGTTTTACACAGACTATATATAGCCATTAAAAACTAGCAAATATTTTGCCTAAGGATTTTAGTATTACCTGAAAATAATCGTCCGTTGAAACACCAAACCATTCTGGGGAATCTAGGAACTGATGTGGAAATACTATATGTAATGCTCGTTGATTTTGTGATACCACTAACCTTTAATTAAAAGAAATTTAACACATTTATAAATTGATGTTAAAACAAAAATTTTAAAAGGTTTTAAGTCTAGATTATAGACCAGGCTATAGATTGAACTATAGTAAAGATTATAGACTTAACTTAAGCTCAGACTATAGAATATACTATAAATTAAGATAAAGTCTAGATCCTAATGTAGATTATGTCCAAACTATTCTTAAATATAGAAGTGTAGACTTTATACTACAGTTCACATTGTGTATTAGTCTACACTAGAGATTAACTAAGTCTATGGACTGGACTATAGTCTAAAGTTTAGACTGGATTAAAGTCTAAACTATAGGCTAATCTGCATTCTAATCTATAGATTAGACCATGTTCTAGATTCCATAAGGGACTATAGCCTACATAATATAGACTATACTCTCCGTCGTCTAAACTATAGACTGGTATATAGTCTAAACTATTAAATAAACTGTAAACAGTAGATTGCACTATAGTCTGGATTGCAAAAAGGATTATATTCTAAAATATAGACGATACTCTGGACCATCATCCAAGAAATAGACTGCATCCTATTCGAAACAATAGACAGGACTTTAGTTTAATCCAAAGACTGGACTATAGTCCAAACTGAATGCAGGACTATAGTCTAAACTGTAGACTGAACTATATTTTATACTATCGACTATATACTGTACTATAGTCAAGACTATAGAATGGACTATAGTCTAAAATATAGACTATACTCGTCTAAACTAAAGACTGAACAATGTATAACTTCTCAAACTGTATTATAGAAAATTCTTGTATGAATAAGCTTTTGTCCGAATTAAATCAATAGATTTGTGTCTAAACAATGTACTGGACTACAAACAAATATATGCTGGTCATACTGAACTTTATTCTAGATCATAGGTTGGACTTGACTCTGGAATATAATCTATTATAGGCAGAAATAAAGTCAGTACTAGAAACTAACTCAACTATGGACTTTAGTCTCATCTATAGACTGAACTACAGTCAAGATTATTGACTGTACTTAATACTTTACTATACACTGTGCTATTGTCAACATTATATACTTTAGACTATAGACTTAACTACTGACTGGGCTATAGTCTAAAATATAGTTAAGGTGTGTATAAAACACACGTATTTTAAATAGTATGTAAAACACTCTATTTTAAAGTCAATTGGCAAATAATTCCCTTTTTAATAGATTAGATCAGCTTAAAAAAGCGAAGTCACAAGATTTAACAATAAATTACTAACTGCCACACTACTTACTTTCCCGATAATACCAACGATAGACTATCGACTTTGGTAACTTTTTCTTGTGCATACACCTCCTGATATTTGAGGGCACGTATCAGTTTCATGCAGTTCAAAACTTTTTTAAATTGATGTCGTGTTACGTGCAATGGTTTGAATAAAGCCTCATAAACCTGCAATAAAAAAAGAAATATAATAATTAGTTGTAGTTTTTAATCAGATTTTTATTTGCTATTTTAATTTAAAGTAGTAAAAAAAAAGAATTATGACTAAGAGATAAAATTTTTCTAGTGCAATTTTACAATATTTTTGTGCAATAGTTTGTTTGAAAAACAAAAA
Source organism: Lucilia cuprina (assembly GCF_022045245.1). NCBI lineage: Eukaryota > Metazoa > Arthropoda > Insecta > Diptera > Calliphoridae > Lucilia > Lucilia cuprina. Next base: position 62,452,181 of record NC_060951.1, read on the forward strand.
CAATATCAAAGTACATTTGAATAATATTTATTTAGCTTTATATTTGAAAATTTTCTTTTTTTTTAAGATAAAATATTCGACTTTCGCAAAAGGTTCATTGAACACTTTGAATGCCGCAAAAGAATGTTTAACTAAATGTTTTGTGTTTAACAATTAATTTTTATGTCAAACAATTTGCTTATGAAGTTAAAGGAGATACATACATACATACATACATACATACATACATACATACATACATACATACATACATACATACATACATACATACATACACACACGCAGTCGGAAGACATGTTGTTTTTTTTTTTTTTTGTTATTGATGGCACCTACATACATACATAAGGGGTCATTTTTAACCTTCTCTTTTATTGGCACGTAAATTTAAATATTAATGTGCTTAAATTTATTTATTGTTAAAAAATTTTGTGAAAATCCTAAAACCTGTATTTTTAATTGTCTGTACTAAATATTAATAAAAATTAAGAAATCCTGTTATTGAATTTGTTTATTAATATATTTTTAACCCTTTAAGGAAGGATTTTTAATTTTAGACATTTAATTATACATTGGCTATAACGTGTGGACTGTAGATCAATCAATAGTCTGGACAATAAATAAGCCAAGAGTCGGTACAAAAGAAAAGTCTATGTATTGGACTATAGATTAGTCTATGTATTGGACTATAGATAAGTCAATAGATTAGTCTATAGTCTGGACAATAGCTTAGTCTATAGTCTGGACAATAGATTAGTCTATAGCCTGGACTATAGATTAGTCTATGTATGGACTACATATTAGTCTATAGTCTGGACTACATATTAGTCTATAGTCTGGACTATAGATTAGTCTATAGTCTAGACTATAGATTAGTCTATGTCTAGACTATAGATTAGTCTATAGTCTAGACTATAGATTAGTCTATAGTCTAGACTATAGATTAGTCTATAGACTAGACTATAGATTAGTCTATAGTCTAGACTATAGATTAGTCTATAGTCTAGACTATAGATTAGTCTATAGTCTAGACTATAGATTAGTCTATAGTCTAGACTATAGATTAGTCTATAGTCTAGACTATAGATTAGTCTATAGTCTAGACTATAGATTAGTCTATAGTCTAGACTATAGATTTGTCTATAGTCTAGACTATAGATTTGTCTATAGTCTAGACTATAGATGAGTCTATAGTCTAGACTATAGATGAGTCTATAGTCTAGACTATAGATTAGTCCATAGTCTGGACTATAGATTAGTCTATAGTCTGGGCTATAGATTAGTCTATACTCTGCACTATAGATTAGTCTATAATCTGGACTAAAGATTAGTCTAGTCTGGACTATAGGTTAGTCTATAGTCTGGACTATAGATTAGTCTATAGCCTGGACTATAGATTAGTCTATAGCCTGGACTATATATTAGTCTATAGTCTAGACTATAGATTAGTCTATAGTCTAGACTATAGATTAGTCTATATTCTAGACAATAGATTAGTCTATAGTCTAGACTATAGATTAGTCTATAGTCTAGACTATAGATGAGTCTATAGTCTAGACTATAGATTAGTCCATAGTCTGGACTATAGATTAGTCTATAGTCTGGGCTATAGATTAGTCTATACTCTGCACTATAGATTAGTCTATAATCTGGACTAAAGATTAGTCTAGTCTGGACTATAGGTTAGTCTATAGTCTGGACTATAGATTAGTCTATAGCCTGGACTATAGATTAGTCTATAGCCTGGACTATATATTAGTCTATAGTCTAGACTACAGATTAGTCTATAGTCTAGACTATAGATTAGTCTATAGTCTAGACTATAGATTAGTCTATATTCTAGACAATAGATTAGTCTATAGTCTAGACTATAGATTAGTCTATAGTCTAGACTATAGATTAGTCTATAGTCTAGACTATAGATTAGTCTATAGTCTAGACTATAGATTAGTCTATAGTCTAGACTATAGATTAGTCTATAGTCTGGACTATAGATTAGTCTATAGTCTGGACTATAGATTAGTCTATAGTCTGGACTATAGATTAGTCTATAGTCTGGACTATAGATTAGTCTATAGTCTGGACTATAGATTAGTCTATAGTCTGGACTATAGATTAGTCTATAGTCTGGACTATAGATTAGTCTATAGTCTGGACTATAGATTAGTCTATAGTCTGGACTATAGATTAGTCTATAGTCTGGATAGATTAGTCTATAGTCTGGACTATAGATTAGTCTATAGTCTAGAATATAGATTAGTCTATAGTCTGGACTATAGCTTAGTCTATAGTCTGGACAATAGATTAGTCTATAGTCTGGACTATAGATTAGTCTATAGTCTTGACTATAGATTAGTCTTTAGTCTGGACTATAGATTAGTCTATAGTCTTGACTATAGATTAGTCTTTAGTCTGGACTATAGATTAGTCTATAGTCTGGACTATAGATTAGTCTATAGTCTGAACTATAAAATAGTCTATAGTCTGCACTATAGATTAGTCTATAGTCTGGACTATAGATTAGTCTATAGTCTGGACTAAAGATTAGTCTATAGTCTGGACTATAGATGAGTCTATAGTCTGGACTATAGATTAGTCCAAAGTCTGATTAGTCTATAGTCTGGACTATAGATTAGTCTATAGTCTGAACTATAAAATAGTCTATAGTCTGAACTATAGATTAGTCTATAGTCTGAACTATAGATTAGTCTATAGTCTGGTTTAGTCTAAAGTCTGATTAGTTTATAGTATGGACTACAGATTAGTCTATATTATGAACTATAGATTAGTCTATAATCTGAACTATAGATTATTCTGTAGTCTGGAATATATAATCTTGACTTTAGTTAAGCCTATGGTCGGGACAATTGATTAGTCTATAATCTGGACTATACATTACTCTATTGTCTGGACTATAGATTATTTTATGTTCTGGACTATAGATAAGTTTTTAGTCTGGATTATAGATTAGTCTATAATGGAACTATAGATCAATTTGTTTGGATAATATTATTTTGTTTAGTTATAGGTCAGTATATCATCTTAACTATAGATGAATTTTCTTGATCAAGGTTTACTAAAAAACCTAAAATTCAAAAAAATCTATTCTTAACACACATCAAGGTTCTTCTCATCTTTTTACTTTAACTTGACCTTTAAAATGAATATTTTTGCACGAATTTAAACAAAAGTTATTATTAATAAAACTAAAACTTGACCTAATTTTGACAAATTTTTGAGCATAAATCACATTAAGAACAAATTAAACTATAAATCTCTCAAAAATAAAAGAAAACAAAATGCAATTTAATTTAATACTTAGATTGCCTTAATGGGAATGGAATTTTTTTGTTTTGTCTCTTTAAGATAATCAAAATGAAAGTAATAAAATTTACAATTCAAAATAATCTACAAAACAACTACTGCTACTGTTGAAGCAACTGAATAATTTGATCATAATAAACATTATAATTATAATTGAAAATCTACTGCAAAAATAAACTAAAACAAATTCAAGGGAATTCTTTGGCAGTCGTGTCGAAAATGATTTGTTTATGCGAGAATAAAATAGAATTATTTTATGAAAATAAGCAAAATAAATCCTAAATTATAGTAAACTCAATGTTAAAGAGCTATTTTTATAAAATAACATGATTGATGATGCTTTTGATTTCACAAAATAATTTTCTTAATTTGTCCCAAATATTGTCGTTTATTAAACAAGTATCCATCCATTAAGCTTATAGTGAAATACTACATATTTGCTATACGCTTTAAAGAGAGTGCGAAAAAATGAAAAAAATGCGCAAAACAATGTTTAAAATTATAATAATTTACAAGTGTCCAAATAATAACATAAATTAATATCAATAAAAGCTTGATACGATCGTTTTTGTTTTGTACTCACATCAGATTGTCCAAAGTATGAATAGTTTCATCATTACTTATGTAGGGTTTTTACCTTTTTTCAAAAATGAGCTTAATACCTTAATTAATAGCATTACGTATTTATATACTTGATTACTCTAAAATCTTGATTATAATTTAGTATGTAGATCAGTCAATATTCTGGACTAGAGATCAGTATTTAGCCTGGAGTATAGATGTAATGTTTGGAATATAGATGAGAGTATGCTCTGGACTATAGATCAATCAATTCTGACTATAGTTTGAAGTATAAGTCTAAATATCAGTCTATAGTATGGACTATAAGCAGTCTATAGTATTGAATATAATCAGTCCATAGTCTAGACTATATTCAGTCTATATGAGACAATACTGTTGATGACGAATCAGTCTGATCAGTTAGAGATCAACCGATAAAACATTGGTCTTTCCTATAGAAGATCAATATTTGGCCTCGACTATAGATCGAATGTCTGGATTATAGATTAGTCTTAAGGCTGGACTATATATCAATCTATATTCTGAACTATAGATCAGTCTATAGTATGGACTATGATCATTCCATAGTCTTGATTTTAGATCAGTTTATAGTCTTGACTATAGATCAGTTTATAGTTTCGACTATAGATCAAACTATGGTATTAACTATATATCATTCTATTGTGTCGTCTACAGTCATGACTATCGGTCAATAGTCTTGACTATAACTAGACAGTGATATATTCTTGACTACAAATCATTTTGTAGTCTCGATAATAGATCATTCTATATTCTGTAGTGTAGATCGTTCTGTAGTTTTGAGCTGTCTACAGCCTTGACTATACTTTAGTCTAAACTATAGATCTCTCTATAGACGGGTACTTGGAGTTACTAAGCACACAAATTATCAAAGATTTTATCACAATATTTCTTCAAAAAAGAAAACATTTATTAAAAATTCTGTTTTACACGATATTTTAGACCAAAAAAAAATATAGCAACATAAAATTTTATTTCCAACACCCCACATACAACAATAAACATTTAAGCAGAACCAACAAACAAACAAAAATAAACGAACAAACTAACGAATCAAGCGAACGACAAGACGAACCGAAACGATCGACCGATATTAATTTCACACCAAGTAAAGCTCAGACATCACTGAAATCAACCCAGTCACGTAGGCCAAAATTCACCTTTGTTCTCTCTTCTTTTCATATTCATACGTCTGAAAATACGTACATACATACATGCGAACACAGACAACAGTTTGAAACTCAAAATGTAATAAAATGAATTGCAAGCGTAAACAATCGGGTTTACAATGCTTTTTTTTGTTGCTGTTGTTGCTATATATATTTTTTTTGCAATTTAATCCAATTAAACCGTATAACACAATGGCAAAAACAAACAGCAAAGAGTAAATAAAAAAATATGTAACCGGCGCTGTTATTAAAATCATGGAAATGTAAATAAACATTATAAGCCAGAGAGCTGAGCAACAGATCAGAACATCAACATAATCTATCAAGAGTGTAAAAATAAAATTGCTCTAAAATATATTTTCAATTCAGCTGTTACAGAAGAATTCTTACAACAAGCGAACAAACAAACAAACAAAAAACTTAATGATGAGGAGGTGTGTCTCTGTATTTGTAAGCTAATCTTTGCCCACTCTTTAATTTACAACATTTACAACGTTTAGTACTCTATTTTTACTCATTAATCAAGAAGGCGTTAATGTTTATTATTTCTTACACTTTGTGATTATTGCCTGTGATAATTTGGCTCATTAAAACACCTCTTTTGGTAGATACTAGTTGTTGTTAATTTGGTACGTTTAAGTACATTTAAAATTCCAAAATCGTTTTCCCCCCCAAAAAAAAAAAACTGATCACTTGTACACAAGCAAACGTGCGAAGTTGTTATTAACAATTTTGATAACGTGCTTTCGTATTATTATTTTGTCTGAAAGGGTTTTCTAAAAAATGACTCATTTGTAGTTTTTTCTGTTTGCATATTGTTTAAACAATTAGTGGCGCTTATTTAAATTAATTTTTTTGCTTTTTTAACCTTTTAGTTTGTAGCTTTTTATTTATCAATTTGTTGGAATCCACTTGATATTCTTTGAATTTTGTTAAAATGGTAAATTTTGTTATTCAGTGACAAAGGTCAATTTTGTTTTCTGTACTTTTTGTTAAATTTTTGCTGCAAAGAAGCAGGAAGTAATAAAAATACATAGAATTAAAAATTGTAAATTACTTTTGAATGTTGAAAGTTACAATGTAAATTTTGTATTTTACATCGTTTTGAGTTTATGTATTTCTAAATGTTCCAGATTTTGAATTTCATCGTTAAGGTTTATATGGAAGCTTAATGAACCGATCATTATGAAATTATAGTTAAGACTGAAACTGATCAGTTTGTTATTTTGACTTGTTATATATTAGTGCATTGTATTATCTATATATCAGTATATAATCATTTTAATTATAGTCTTGACTATAGATCTGTCTATATATTGACCATTAGTCGATTGTATTGATCAAGATCAATTTATAGGTCTTGACTATGTATGCGTCAATAGTCTTCACACTTGACTATAGATTACACTCTTATTCATAGATCGTTCTATTATCTATACCATAGATAACTTTACAATCTTGACTACAAATCACTCTCTTGTCTTGTCTATAGATCAACTTATAGTCTTCACTATAGATCACTTTATAGTCTTCACTATAGATCAGTCTATAGTCTTCACTATAGATCAGTTTTTATCCTTCATTATAGATCAGTCTATAGTCTTCATTATAGATCAGTCTATAGTCCTCACAAAAGATCTGTCTATAGTCTTCACTATAGACCAGTCTATAGTCTTCACTATAGATCAGTCTATAGTCTTCACTATAGATCAGTCTATAGTCTTCACTATAGATCAGTTTATATCCTTCAGTATAGTTCAGTCTATAGTCTTCATTATACATCAGTCTATAGTCTTCACTATAGATCAGTCTATAGTCTTCATTATAGATCAGTCTATAGTTTTCACTATAGATCAGTCTATAGTCTTCACTATAGATCAGTCTATAGTCTTCACTCTAGATCAGTCTATAGTCCTCACAATAGATCTGTCTATAGTCTTCACTATAGATCACTTTATAGTCTTTTGACTATAGATCACTAAATAGTATCGACTGTAGATCATTATATAGTCACCCAAAAATCTTAAATATAGATCACCCAATATACAGATCAGATATATCTATACCCTTAATTATAGATCAGTTGATTACCAATGGACTTGAATGTAGATCGCTCTACAGTATTTTTTATTGATATTTATAGTCTTACTATAGATTACTCAATACTCTTACTTACTAATCTACATTCTTGTTTATAGATCACTTTTAAGTCTTACTATAGATTACTCTATACTCTTAATTATAGATCAGTCCATTGTCTGTATATAAGTTTAGTTAGTTTATAACCTTGAATATAAATTACTCTTTAGTTTTTACTAAAGATCACTCAATGGTCTTGACTATAGATAACTCTATAGTTTTTATTATATATTGTCTATAGATCAGTCTAAAGTCTTGACTATAGATCACTCCATACGTTTAACTAAATATGACTCTATAATCTTAACTATTGTCTAGAATGTAGATTAGTCTATAGTATAGATCAATTGATACTTAAGACTGTAGATCACACTATGGTCTTGACTATAGATTCAATTATCCTAAAGTTTACATTGTAGAGTGTAGATGAGTCTGTCTATAGTAAATTTTGTGGATCAAGGTATTTTAAACAAAGTACACTTGTTGCCGATTCTTCGAAACACGAGTTGAAGGGAATATGAAATTAAATTAAATCCTATCCTCGGGCATTTCTAGGAAATTAAAAGTTAAAAGCTTTAATCAAATTCAGATAATTTAATAATGTTGGGCAAATATTTTTCTTAATTGAATTATATTGTAAGTAATGACATTCTAGTTATAAAAAAATATCATTCAAAAAATATCAAAAAAGTTTATACAATAACAAAATTTTGTTTTTTTGTTGTGAAATTGAAATAGGCGAAGAAAAAAACAAGACGTCGATCAAGTGAGTGAGTAATCGAAAATATGGGTTAACAAACTTTTTGTTTAGACAAATTTTTTGTCATAATAACAAAGTCAAATGTTTTTTTTTTTTTTTTTTTTTTTGATACAAGCAATAGCACTTCGTGTGTGTGATTTATTAATGGAATATTACTAACAAAATTTATTTATTTTGACTATTTATTAAGGTATTCTCATAGTATCATATAAATTTAATTTTTTACTATTATTTATTGGAATTTTTTTCCTTAGAAAAGAAATCAAATGAAGCAAAAAACTAAAAATGTGGGTAAATGTTAAAAATAGCACGTAAACGATCTTCGAATTATCGATCAGCTAATAGAGCTAGTAATTGAAATTAAATTGTAATGAAATTGTAAATATTCGATGACATTTTTTATTAAATAGTTTTACATTTTTAATAATAAGAGTTTTCGTTTTATTAATAAGAATTATAAAACATTTAAAATAAAACAAACGACAACTAATTATTCAATTTTAAAGCAGACTTTTTTCTTGAGAAATATATATTAAAAAAATAGCAAAAATGACGTTAAATAAAACGTGTGACAGTTTTAATATTATTTTTTATATAGACTTTGTTCTCAGGTTTCTGTTTTCATATGGACGCTAATTTAATGGGGTTTCTTTGAAATTTATATTTCTAATTTTTTTTAAAGGGGAACTACTTTGATGACGAAGGTTTTAAGGATTAAAACTTGATTAAATATGTACAACATGTACGAACACACAACGCTTTAAAAACCAGACTAAAAGGGGCATTTCGTTTTAATACTTCATTTGTTTTTTTGCTTTTACAGGTAATTTGAAACGTTATAAAAAAAATTTCTTTAAATCAAAAAAAATCTGTAGTTAGCAACAATTATTTTTATGTTCTTTTTCAATTTGATGGTCATGTGATTAAAACTTAATGACGTAGGTATTTTTTTTAATATTAAAATGTTTTATGTTGTATTTGTTGCTGTTTTTTATTTTTGGATATTTTTTTATGCACATTAATTTTTATTTTAAACAAAATAATTTTAACGATGTATATTATTTTTAATACAAATAAACATTCCATGTTATTCTATATTTATGGAAAGAAGAAAAGTCACACGATTGTTACCCGAAATAGTGATTTTCTTAAAGTGATCGTGTGACTTATTGATCACTTTTATCAATCTTAATCATTATGAGGTTTCGAAAACTTTTTTAAAATACTTTATATTGTCTCTTCTATAACCTATAGTCTAGGATATAGTCTATAGTCCAGATTACAGTCTATGGTCCATACTATAGTATATAGTCCAGACTATATTCTACAGTCCAGACAACAGTTTTTAGTTCACACTATAATCATTAGTCCGGACAATAGTCCATAATACAAATTATTGTCCATAGTCCAGACTACAGTCTATAGTTCACAGTATAGTCTATAGTCCAGACTATAGTCTATAGTTTACACTATAGTCTATACTCCAGACTATAGTCTATAGTTTACACTATAGTCTATACTCCAGACTATAGTCTATAATAAAGTCTACAATTTATTATAGACTATAGTCTATAATAAAGTCTTCAGTCCTCACTATAGTCTATAATACAGACTATAGTCTATAGTCCAGATTATAAGATTTATTCAGAAATATAGTCCAGTTTGAAGTCCAAACTTTAGTCGTGTCTATATTACAGATAACAGTCTTACAGACTACAATCCTTTATAACCTACAGTTAAGACTGTAGTCTATTATAATATACATTTAAGACTATAATCCAGACTATAGTCGAGTCTATACTACAGATTACAGTCCAGACTACAGTTTTCTATAATCTATAGTTAAGACTATAGTCTGTTATAATCTATATTCCAGATGCACAGATTACAGTCTTCTATAATCTATAACTAGGACTGTAGTATATTATAATCTATATTCCAGACTATAATCCAGAATATAGTCGAGTCTATACTACAATACAGTGCAGCTTACAGACTACAATGTATAATATATATTCCAGACTATAGTCCATATAATAGTCTATAGTCCAGTCTATAGTACGAAATGCAGTCTAGTATATAATTCAGATATTCTAGTCTAGATTGCAGGCTATAGTCTAGTTTATATAAATATAGACTATAGTGATGACACTAGTCTAGTCTTTAGTCCACACTTTAGTTTAGTTAGAGCGGGTTTTCGAGTTGGCAATCTAAAAATAAATTAATTCTGCTATTAATTCTCTTTTTCTGTGTTGCCATACAGAAAACGTTACTGCTTGTTATCAAAACATTGCATGTTTTACGAAAAAGAAGAAGACAATTGTAAATGTAATATGAAAATTAATGAAAACTTAAATTAAAAATTAAAAAATATATCATGAAGTCCCCATAATTTATAATCGATAAATCAAACATTTTACTATTACTTTTAATAAAAATTGTATTAATTTTTTTTGGCATCAGCTGTTTACACTTTTGCATTTCTTGCTCAAGTTTACAGCACCTCCATTGGGCGCTTATTTTCATAATTTCAACCAATAGATATCTAAAGTGTAAAATAACTAGTAGATAGGGATTAATTTCAATTAAATACCTCCTAATCCTTAACCTAAAGATTGGCCCTTAATAGCCAAGTTTGTAGACGAGTCTAGAGTTAAGTTTATATTTTTAAACTTTTCGAATTTGCATTGAGTAAAAATGGTACTTTTCATACATTTAAAAGAACTCTTTGAAGTTATATTAACAATCCCTTTTAAAAAATCTCTATTAATTTAATGAAGGGAACAATTTTTATTGATTACAACCTACATTATTTTATAGCAACATAGAATAAAAACCAATTACAATAAAAATTTTGCAAAATTTTATTTGATTCGAAATATCAGACAAATAAATAGCTGATGATGATGATAATCTTTATTTAATAGCCCACGCGTGTACACACATTTTAAGTAAAAATAAAAAACTTCTATAACAATTTAGTTCTTAAATGGTCAAGAATTCAATTATTACAAGCTAAAAAAAAGAAAATAATACTAGCAGTATGATAGAAAAAAAAGATGTCCACTCATTTCCGTTGAAATTAAGATTTTATTTATGATTTGCCTACAGAAGATCATCATGTTTGTATAGAAACATTTTTATATCCAGCCAGGCCATCATTGTTATCTATTAAGAATTTAAATATGCTTTATTTAAAGCCATTTGTCTAGTGCATGTTAAATAAATAAATATGAATGAATGAATTTTTATTACTCCATTACAGATCGAAATCTAGATAATAATAAAAACTAACAAAAATACGTGTATGTGTGTGTGTGTGTGTGTTGGAATTACATATATGTACTACAACAATATTCCCGATAAGGAAGCCACTAATGGTGAATAGATTGATAAGCTGAGTGCAATTTAACAAAATTTTATTATTTATTATTTACATCAGCCAAAATAACAATAAAAAACGCGTGATCGCCATTAAAAATTAAAACGAAGAAAATGATGCTACCACGTTGTTGACATATAAGACAGTGGTCCGTTTTTTATTTTTACTTAAAAATTAAAGAAAATTTAAGTTTTCTAATTTTTTGCCATATTCAAAATGACAGCTTCAATATGGCGGCTTTATATTTATCTATAGTGCAATAGTGTTAACAACACTTATCTCAAGTGTCATAATATAAAAATAGACATTTCATAATGATTTACGTAAAAATGCAAGCAAACCCAATTAAAATCATTATGGAAATACCATTTTTAACTTTTATTCTAACCGCCATTTTTTGTTAATCTAATTTTACAAGTAGCTACTTATATTTTTTACAAATTTCTAAAGTGTTAGCTAAATAATTTACTTTATTATCACATTTTGCATAAATTTAATAAAAAGTGCAACCACCATCTTTTTCATGCTCCATTTTTATATAAATCTTGTGCTTTTCTTTTGACATTAGCTGATGTTTCTATATTTAATAATTTCATTAAAATATTTGCAATGTTTATCAAAAAAAATAATTCCACAAATGCAAGACATGTGAGTTGTTAATATGATAATAAAGTGTGACTATAGATAAAATATTTTTAAAAATTAAAAAAAATGTTTACTAATGAACATTAAATGCATTATTGGAATTGAAAAGAATTATGGTTAAATTTAGAAAAAAAGTATAGAATCAACTATAATAAAGTTAAATTCTTGACTAATTCCAGTATATAATCCTTTAAATAATCTACTCTATAGTATATACTTTATTCTAGCCCACAGTTTCAACTATTTGTCCATTCCATCAGGCCTGTCACAGAATTCCATTCCGATAGAGAGTGGAATTAACTTTCCTAATGTTCTTCTTCAATAAAGAAAAAATACATCTTTTTCGGAATGAAACCACTTCACATTTTTAATGTGAAATTATTATTTTAAGTTTTTATCGATCACATTCCACTTTCGATCGGAATGGAACTCTGTGACAGGCCTGTAAAGCTTAGACTATGGGTAATGTAGCCTATAGCCAATAGTATAATCTAAACAATAGTTCAAAGTCTGCCTATATTCAAATAAAGTCTGGTTCATAGTTCATAGACCTGTTCATAGACCTGTCAGTAGTCTAGAATGTAGTCTGAAGACTATTTTTCTTTAACTTCACTATCTTATCCAGCACAATAATGATAAGCACGTGAAAAATTTAATGTTTAGATATACTCTTTTCACAAGAAGAAATTTAAATCGACAAATTACACAAACAAACCTCCAACAAGTTCATAGAGCAATTCATTAAATAAATTAAGTCCAAAAATCTTAAATAAACATAAATTTTTTGGAAATATTTCGAACAACAGAAAAACATTTCGCAACATTGATTCATTTACTTTGAACTGATCAATTATAGTACGTGCTATAAAAATGTATATTTGCCAAATATTATCCAAAAAAAATTTTAAGAAAATAACAACAATAAATTTGTTCTTGTGATGTGTTTTTTTTAATATTGACGTAGGTTGTTGTAGGAGTAAATATGTATGTTTGCGTATGAGAGGGCACGTCTCCTAATCACGAGTCTAAAGAAATCAGAACAATAATAACAACAATAGCGGCGATGACAGCGATAAGATGATGTGAAATAAACTCACACCACACTCGCACACAATTATAGCAAAAAAAAAAGAAATACATCTGTTTAATGGCCCCCAAAAAAATATAGACTACATTAATAACATATAAGTATATAGGTAAAATGAGAAAATATACGAGGGTCAACTGAAAAATAGGTTTAATTAGTTTGATATAAAAAAACTGTATAGTCTAGTCTATAGTCTACTTTATTGTCTAGTCTACAGTCTAGTCTATAGTATAGCCTATAGTCTAGCATATAATCTAGTGTATAGTCTAGCCTAAAGTGTAGTCTATAGTCTAGTCTATAGTCTAGTGTATAGTCTAGTCTATAGTGTAGTATATAGTCTAGTCTATAGTGTAGTCTATAGTCTAGCCTATAGTGTAGTCTATAGTGTAGTCTTTAGTGTAGTCTATAATGTAGTCTTTAGTGTAGTCTATAGTCTAGTCTTTAGTGTAGTCTATAGTCTAGTCTTTAGTCTATTCTATAGTCTAGTCTATAGTGTTGTCTATAGTCTACACTATAGTCTAGTCTATAGTGTAGTGTATAGTTTAGACTATAGTGTAGTGTATAGTGTAGTGTATAGTCTAGTCTATAGTCTAGAGTATAGTCTAGTCTATGGTATAGTCTATAGTCTGGAGTATAGTCTAGTCTATAGTGTAGTCTACAGTGTAGTCTAAAGTTTAATCTATAGTGTAGTCTATAGTGTAGTCTATAGTGTAGTCTAAAGTCTTGTCTAGTCTGTAGTCTAGTCTGTAGTCTAGTCTATAGTCTAGTCTGTAGTCTAGCCTATAATCTAGTCTATAGTCTAGTCTGTAGTCTAGTCTATAGTGTAGTCTTAAGTGTAGTCTATAGTCTAGTCTACAGTCTAGTCTATAATATAGTCTACAGTCTATTCTATAGTCTAGTCTATAGTGTAGTCTGTAGTGTAGTCTTTAGTCGAGTCTATTTTCTAGTCTATAGTCTATTTCTTATTGTTGTTTGGAATATATTATGGGGTATAATTTGTATAATAATCTAGACATTAGCCTGGACCATAAGAAAATCTTTAGTGCGGACTTAAGTGCAGTATGGACTATTGTTCACACTGTAGTCAATAGTCTGGGCTTTATATAGTCTTGTCCTTAGTAGAAACTATTGTATAGTCTGGATTATAGTCTATAGTTTAATGTGGACTATAAATAAAAAGTATACGCCCTTCAGTTTGGTTTTGGATTCTAGTTACTAATAGAACACTTTATTTTTAGGTAAACTTTTCAAACTACTCTCGTAAGAGTAATAAATTATGTAGCTCACAGCACTGAAATGATGAGGAGGTAGGTTCACTTTAGCTAGTAACACAGACAAAATGATTCAGCGAATTTAATCACTCTCAGCAAGTGACAGTGAGAAAAAGAGTAAACTTACGAAGAACATGAATGCATGAGAAAATTTATATGAAAAAAATTGAAAAAATACAAATTCAGCATGAATGAATGAGGCACAAAACAGCAATAATAATGTGTAAGAGTAATAATAATATGAGTGAGTGTGAATTTTGTTGGGATTTTTGCTAAAAAATAAAAAAAAATAATTGTGGAAGAAAAATATAAACACTGCACACGGTTGATTGGCGAATCACTACAATTTATCAACTCAAAGTGTGAAAGTCGCGTAGTTTGGGTCTTCTCTGTGCGAATAAAACAGAGAGTTTTCAATCATACCAGACACACTAGAAAATTTTTTTTTAAATAATCGGAAGAAATAAATTACAAAATTTGAAATAAAAGTGATAAATTTGAAATAAATAACTAATTTAAAAATAAATTATTTATAAATTTAAATTAAAACCAAAAAAAAATATTTATTAATAAAATACTAAACAACCCACCGTTAATTTAAATAACAAAAATAAAAAACAACAAAAAAGTGAAACAATAAATTAAATTTAAATTGCAAATAAAAAATAGTAACAGTTAAAAAGTGTTGTATGTTTTTAAACAAATTCCAAAAAAGTAACAATTATTATAAATAAAAATAAAAATTTAACAAAATGTGCCATAATTCTGTATTAGAAAACGAACAAATCGAAAAGTGCATAGAAAATGGTATGCCCACAAAAATTATAAAAACTATTAAATATACCATGCGGAAACGTGCTGCCAATGAAGAGTTTAAACAAAAACAACAACAACAAGAAAAAGAAGAAATTGAAACATTAGAAAAAATGCAACAAAAAAGTGAAAACAATAAAACAGAACAATTGCAAACAAGTGCATCAATTTCCAAATGTCCTTTTGGTCATGGCAAATTTACAAATGCCGCTAATAACTTCTTCAGCACAAACCTTACCACACCACCACGTCCCACCTTAAACGACGATGAATTTAACTTTTCCAACAACAACAACAATAACTTGTACGAAAGATTTCCTCGTCAAATTTCACAAACAGACAATGGCAACAATGTCATCACAAATTTAAGTGGACACTGCAATGAAAATGATGCGAATGTTGTTAACAGCAGTTCATTGTTGTTGGCTACGGGTGAAATATACAATGAAGACATTTTGGCTAAAAGTACCCAGTTGACAAGAGAATTTGCATATAAAATGCAACAGGCGATAAGAAGGTTACAAACCAGCAAAATTTACACGTGAGTTTATGTCATTCTTTTCATTTTTATAATTTTAACATTTTTTTCCTCATTTTATTATTACTCTATTTTGTTTTTTTTTTGTTTTTGCTTAACTTGCTTGCATTGTTAAGTGAATGAGTGTGTGTGTGTTTGCTCTCTTGACATGTAAAGCTGTTGTATACAGTTGCTGACAAGCAAAAAGTTTGTGCTAAATTAAATATTTATGTAATGACAAAATTTAGTAAAATTTAAATAAAAAACTATAAATTGAAGTTAAAATGTTCATAATTTAAATAAATTATTTAAAAAAAATGAGGAAATTAATAAATTCAAACAAAATTAATATTTTGAGGCTCTAGTTTGAGTCCTTCTTAGGTATAATTTTTTCCCAAATTGTAATATAATAATTATGAGAATACTAAAAATGGAATGGATTACATTCTCATCAGTTATCTTCCATTCAAGTCCTTGTTTTAATTTCATTCTACTTTTAAGTGTTTTATTCCACTGACCATGATCATGGCTATCGATAATAAAATCACTCACCATCGAAGTTTTCTCAAAAATTTTTCACGGGTAAAACATTAAAAAACTCCTATCGAAAGCGACAAGAGAATGTGCTCTTAAAGCTCACCTATCACTCAATTCAATAGCGAGTATCAATATCAATCAATAGCGATTATTTAGCAATAATTATTATAAATTTGTTACATCTCGAGCATTTTTGATTCGAGTTTTTGATTTCGAGTCGGGAAATTTAAAAATTTAGTTTAAAAGTATTTTAAACATTTCGAAAATCTCAACTTTTAGAAAATCTCTAGATTATTTTAAACATTGCGAAAATTCGAAATTTTAGAAAATCTCTAGATTATTTTAAACATTGCGAAAATTCTAATTTTTAGAAAACTTATTAATTAAATATTTTCAATATAGTTTAAAAATATGTATAAACATTTTAAATTATAAACGAAAATAAAATTCATGCGATTTTTTGCTTTTCAAATAAATCTATTATATAATTGTGAAAAATATTAAATAACACTTTTCTACAATAATTTTCTGTTGGCAAAACTAAGCTGTATGTGTTTTTTTTTCTAATTTCGCATCATATTAACTTTGAGTGCCAAATAACAAAACACTCATATGAACTTGAAATGATTTGTTGAAATTTCGAAATAAATATACAAAATTTTTCTGTTGTTGCTAACACAATAAATAAATAATTATTATACGTAATAAATTATTATTTTACGGAAAATTCTCTTACACTTGCGTAAACAATGACTTATTTAATGGTGTAAATTGTTATTTATATTATTGATAAGACAATTTCAAAATAAAAACTGTTAAATAATGAAAAAATTATAAACATATTTATATTAAATATGCTTAAATTACATATTTTAAAACGCCATTTTGTTTAAATTTAAGTCATTTGTAATAGCGCCATTTTGTGTAATTTAAAACTAGCATATAAATATTAATTATTATAAAATTTTTTAACAAAATAAAATGTTTTCAAAAAACTTTTTTTTAATATTGAAGCTAAAAAATTTCCAAAAATTTTATTTAAAAAATTTCAATGGATTATTTAATACCCGCAAATTTTAAACTTTTTTTTTAACATTTTAAAGTACAAAATTTAAAATTTTGCTTTTATTTAATAAAAATATAAACATTGATTGATTGATTAATTACTTTTTCAAAACTCTTTAAATAAAAACAAACACCTAAAGGTGAATTTATAATTACTTTTTTTGTTTAAATATATTGTAAAGAAACTGGTTGGCAAAATTTCCTTGAGCCAAAAAAATTACAATCATGACACACATTGTGCTCATATAAGCATTAATGCAACAAGTCAGAAAATTTCATTAAAATTGTAAGATCAAATAAAATGTAACCGCCCATTTTAGCAAACAATAAAATTCAAAATTTTAACAAACTAATAAAATTAAAAAAATGAATTTTTCAAATAAATATTTATTTAAAATAATTAAATCATAAATTAAATAGACTTTAAACTACATTTTTTGGATCTAAAATTATTTATTATTAAATTTCAATATTATTGTTAAATAACACATTCAAAGTTCAAATATTTATTTTTATCTTGCATTTTTTTAATGACGTCTAAAAATTCTTGTTTTTAATGACGTTTTTTTTTCTTTTCAAAAATAGCAAAAGAATGTTGTTTGAGTAGATAGATAAATAAATACGTATTGCACAATTTTTCAAGGAAATAACTAAAAGTAAAGAAATAATTGCTAGCGCCATAATCAAATAAACAATTTGTTTAGATAAAAATTGAGGAAAAAAATTTAATTAACTAATAATTATAATGTAGTTGGCTGCAACAAATAATTTATTTAACCTAAAAAGTTTTTTTTTAGGTTAAACAACTTAAATCTATAACATTGATATGTATATATTACATAATAAACTTAAATTTCAAAAAAAATGGCGGTTACACATTTTAGCAATAAATGTAAAGGTTAAATTCTTCAAATTATCTAAATATGTTAATTATAATTGGAATAAATTAACTTTAAAAAATGGCGGCTAAACACCTTATTGACTTTAAGTAAATAAATTACGAATATTTTGGTTTTACCACCTGCTTATTTTGCAGTTATTATAGCGGTTGCACTTTGAGATAAGAGATAATAAAAACTTATCGCAAAATTTTGTTTTAGAAATTAAAAATAAATAAATATTTCAAGATTTAGTAAATTTTCGCTCCAACAAAAACTTTTTCCAGTTACCCAGTGTATAACTAGCAATTAAGAGCAACAGAAGTAGTAGTTGCTGTTATTTTTGTTTTCTTTTCATTGCTCTTCTTTTTCTAAGAAAAAGTGTTGCTAACTGAGTGAATTTAAAAGTATATAAGATATAATTAAAATTTGTTTTAAATTGTTAAAAATAAGTAGCAAATATGAAAATATTTACAATAGTTCAAATCTTAAGGTATTCATAATTTGATACGGTGTTTTTTTTTCTAAAAGTGAAGTCTTATTCATTAAAAGCGATATTTGACTCTTACATTTCTCAACTTATTGCTAAATAGTTGGTTTATTGACTTTATTAAGGCAACATAAAGGACTTTAATTGAAAAGTCTACATTTTGAAATCTTCAAAAATGTTTATCTTTTTGAAAGTCGACATTTTGGATTTTTGAAATTTATGAAAAATAAACCTAGAGGTCCATAGTGCACTTTTTCTCGTCAAAGCATTACGTGCTTTTCTTACCAACTTTGCATTCTACGCTTCAAGTTACATGCAAGGCTTTTTAAGCTTTTCTAAAGCTTTTATTTATTTTTTCCAGTATTTTTTTAGTTTAAACTTTTAAAACTTATAAATACGCACTAAAAAGTATATAAAACGTCAAAATCAGCTGACATGATCGTGTGCCGCTTGAGACGCTTATAAAAGTATATCTACTATAAAAATTCTACGCGACAAGGCATTGTATGCTTTTATACTTGCAACTTATAGCATACAAATACTTTGATTATACTTTTTTGACAGATTCCTAGAACGCGAGAAAGCGTAAAATGGGTAAAGTTGACCTCCAACTCAACTATATTTTCCTACTACAAAATCGTTAATTCGATCTTTTTTCTTACAAAAAAAGTCGAATATTAAAAAAAATCAACTATATTGTAGAAAAAAGGTAGAATAATCGATTTTTTAGATAAAAATCGACAGTTATCAAACAGTCAACTTTCGACTTAAAAGATTAAAGATTTTTTTTAATTAGGATATCATTCACTTATGAA
Organism: Lucilia cuprina; assembly: GCF_022045245.1. NCBI lineage: Eukaryota > Metazoa > Arthropoda > Insecta > Diptera > Calliphoridae > Lucilia > Lucilia cuprina. The sequence goes on from NC_060951.1 coordinate 62,471,670, forward strand.
AATTTTGCTATTCAATAATAAAAACTCTATTGAATACTAGCAATGTTTTCATATATTTTATAAATTTTTTTGATTTTTAAATTTAATACTTCATGCTTTTCTCCTATAAAGAAATAAAAAAGTGACGTTTCTTATAAAATAAAATTATGACATTAAATGACGTCTAGAACTGATAACCATGCAGTTTTACATTTATATTACAATTACACCATCATACAAATAAACAACTTAACATTTTTTTGCATTTACGGAAATTTTTTGTTAAAGTTTTATTTTCTATTTTATTACAATTTAGTTGCTAGTGACTTTTTTGTTTAAAACTCGTGCAGCATTTATTCGTGATTTCAGTTCTAAAATATAAAGTGGACTTTATCAATTTTTATACTTTGTTTAATGAGTTTTTTGTTTATTGTAAAATGTTGCACATTTCAATGTTCCCATTAAAAAACAAAAAGCTCTTAATTATTTTTTGTTTTATAGCCATAGAGTTGACAATCGGTTCAATAACAAAAAAATACAATAAAAGTTATTTTACAACTTCTTTATTGCAGTTTGTTTGTGTTTATGTCAAGACATTAACTTTATTAATAAGTGTGAAGCAGGAATAATGCTAAACTAGCGCTTTTTTTTGCTAACTAGTTGATTGTAATAAAAACCTTAATATTAACTAATATTTTCGCCATAAATCATTTAACGTTTTTTTTTCAATATGCAAACTAATTTTAACACCTTATGCTTTGACAACACTTGTGATTATGCATAATGTGAGTCGTTGTTTTTGTTGGCGTTGAACCGTTTAATATGTATGCTAAAGATCTTTGGTGTGCATTTACTAGTGTAGATCACTATACAACAGAGCAGACACGGCAGCATACGTCGTTATTTAACGTTAAACGACATTAGAAGATGTAGTCTCGTTGGGGTGCGGTATTACGACATATTTAGCGGCACCGAGGGGGGGGGGTTTGTCTGTCTGTCCGTCCGTCTTTCTTGTTGGCTGTTTGTGTTGTATAGTTCATTGAGCATACAAAAATTGCATGCGTTTTCGCACGTACACCAGTTGCTATACGATTTTCAAACAAACTGGGTGTAGTGCAGCTAGCTAGCAAGCCAAAGCAAACGAGCTGCTAAATGCAGACACTTGGTTAGAATTTTTAATTGAAATTCATGCTTCATTTATTTAACATCTTCTTCGCAAATCTTAGTAGTATTACAATAAACATTATTTTAGTTTTTATTATTACTATCTTACATTTCTTTATAGATTCCTATAAATAATGCATTAAGCAAATAATTTTAATCAGTTTTTTTTCTATTCTTCTTTTACATTTTTTAGATTGCTGACCAAAACAGCACAACCTGCTCATCTTGTAGCCATAGCTATTGTTACATTTGTTTTGCTAACTGTTTGGCCGGAACTTATTGATGGTAGCAATAACGGCTCCACTGTTAGTCAACAACAATATTTGAAACAGCAGCATCCGCAAAGCATGTCAATGTCAAATCATAGACAAGAGATGCCTGCGAAAAGAAATGATATGTTAGCATTGATTGCTTACTTAGGAGCCTTCTCTACGCATTTTGGTGCTCAAATATGGATGACATTTGTGTCGGGTAAGTTTAGCCTTTAATAAAATATTAATTTTTGCTTATTTAAATCAAAGTCAGGTTGTTTCTAAAGAAATAATGCGAAAAATGTAAAAGAATTCCAAACTGTTTTTACATATTTCGTCATAATAGTAATTAATGAAGATACTTTCTTAATTGATCATTTACGCGGCAATCGTTCTTAAAAGAAAGTTTTTATGGTTTAATATTTTTAACATTTTATAAAGATTTAAAGAAAATTTCAAAAGATTTGGCCAAAATATCTTTTTATCAAAATTTCAAAACGATTTCTGTTAAAATTTACCAATTTTTAAAGGTTTATAAAAAAGTAATAAAAAGCGAACGTTTGACTAAGTATTTAATTTCTAATGATAATGCATTTTCCATCCCTGCTAATATAATAACAAAAAACAGTGATGCCAAATATTACTCTAAATCAAAACATCAGAAATGCATGTAAAAAGCTCTATTTTATTAAGAAATTTTAGAAATTTGGCATTTTTACTAAAAATATCATTACTTTTACTAAATATAAGTGACCTCCTTAGAAAATATATTACAAATTTATCATTTTAAATTTCAATATATTATTCTATACAAACAAACAAATATGTTTGTAATTCAAAATCATAAAAATAAACTGACAACAACCCTGATTTCACTCTGATGCACAACATATTGTAAAATAATATTTAAAAATGCGGTTAAAAATAATACAATAATAATAATAATATAAAAAATTTTCCATTTTCTTTTCATTACAGGGCTTTCATTATATTTTTCATTGCCTCGCCACATGTTTGGCCAATGTCAACAGATTTTATTTCCCAAATATTTCGCTATGAATGCAGCGCTCAGTATTATAATGCTTATACTTTATGTGAAATTTTTAGTCAACACATGGTCATTAGCGAAATGTATACAATTGGGTTCATTGGCTCTGACGGGCGCTATTGAGCTATTGGTGCGTTTGTATTTGGCTCCGCCATTGCTACGTTTAATGCATGAAAAATACAAGATTGAGGGTACAATTGGTAGTGGCAAGGAGATTGGCAGTTTAGTACAGGGTGACTTAGTTAAATGTCCCCATTATCAGCGTATACACAAGGCTTTTCGTCGTATCCATATGACAGTGGCCATTGGTAATATGATTACCATGGCGGCCAGTTGTTTACAATTATATTATATTGCTGGACAATTACAAATATCTATAGTTTATTAATTTTGTTTTATGTTTTTAAACAAATTCTATAAAGGCTTAATAATTAAATATTAATTGAAATTTAATAATATTTCATAAAAATATTTGTACCTTAAAAATTATTTTAAACTCAAAGAAAGAAAAAAAATTCAATCTACCACAAAAATATCATATACCAAAAAACATTCTGCATTTTTTAGCTTAGTATTTTATATTTAATTCTTTTTGTTTTTAATTGTAAAATTTTCAAAATTATAAGCTTTACACCATCATCATTTAAATGAATTACATTGTAAATGCTAAATATATTTTTGAAAATTACAGTAAAATGCAAAAAAAAAAACACAAACTAAATTATTAGCTGTAGTTAGTAAAATTTATAAAAAATTTTTTATACCACCCTTTTTTAAAATATAATTAACTGCATTTTCTTTTTCCAAAATTTTAAGTATTTCAACAAAAAAAAAACAAAACAAAACATTGTAAATTTCCATTAGTTTTTAATAATTCTTATAAGTATTATTTATATAAAAAAACATGTATTTTTTATAAATTAAATCATTTCTCTACCCAATCATTTCTTAAATTATTCCTCATTTTTTACAAAAAAAAAAAAAAAAAAACAAATTCGTAGATCTGTGATATCTCAAAATGTAATCGAACGACATAAATGAAAACTAAAACACACAAACAAATGTATGTAGTTTACATATAAGTCATATCATTTTCTAATTATACCGTTATTTTTGAAATCTATACATGTTTTACATAACCCTTACATAAATATATTTATATACTTAGTTCTAGTGAATTATTAAAAAACTAAAAAAACGAATTTTTCTAGCTAGTAGTTTAGTAATTTATAAAGAATTTTTATTTTTATAAAAAAACATAATGAACGATTTAGATTTTAAGTAAATTGTATGTAATATTTGTGTTTTTCTTCTTTATTTAAAACCAAATACATATTTAACTTTATCCGAAAAAACAATTCTAACAATCTGTGTTTAATTTTTTAAAGATCTTTAGTAAGTAAATATAACCCGCATATTTTTTACCCTTAGAATTTTAAAATTTTGCACACAATTTTACAAAGGGTTATTTATTGTTCGTTTACAATTTTGAAAAATTGTTGATAAAACTGAACTTATAAATAGAATCGTTTTAAACTATTATAAGGTCAAGATCAGGGTCGTCTATCCGCCACGTTTTTACAAATTTAAATTAAAAACAATCAATGTACAGATTTGCTTTTTTATTTCAATCCCTTTACTCTTAATAAAATTACATTTAGGGGATTCACATGTTCATCATAAAGTCATATATTACAAACGAGTAACACGAAAAAATATGACTGCTGTGGGCAACCTTCAAAAAGTTAGTGCGATATTTCAAACTTGACACAACTTATACAAATATTTTTAGTAAAATGCCAAAAACAAGTCAAAAATTGCAATAATAGTCGATTTGTGCCTAAAAAACATATTGCACATTGTAATGTTTGATTATACTATCCATTTTTATACAAATTTTAAGATATTATCTTTTTTATTTGTATAAAAAAATATTTAAAAAAACATAAACAGCTGTCAGTAACAATGTCGGAAATATTTTTTGACGGCGGTTATTTTTAATACGTTCAGTGGCTGCCAGTCAGCATAATAACGCAAAAAATTTGCTTCCTTTTAATATCTAACTAACTATCTATCTATCTCCCCCCGGGGCATGTTTCCATGATGAAATCTCCATCATGGTGTATTGCAATCCCTCTAGTCTGCCAGGACTATAAACTGGTGATGTCAAATGTATCCTTGGCTTTGCCTCGGAATGATTTGGCATGAGGTATAACCAGAATTAATTGACTTTGGAAATTCCTACTTCCTTCGTTACATTGACGGGTTCATAAAAGATCCATTTTGTTGGGTATTGCGGACTACCAAATATGTCTCTAGGTGCTGTTGCCAAAACAACAGAGCCATCTAAGTAGTGTGGTTGCGCGGGCTTAAGGAGGTTAAGGAATGCACTGGAATGGATCATTAGATAATGGAGATTGCATTTTTAATAATGCAATTCTTTCATGACATCATTAAGGGTGGTCACTTCCGCATTGTCGGAAGATTGATTTCACCTGATGTTGGGACTCGCCACCCCCTTTTTTCCTTGTCGGGGCACGCGGATTAATTCCAATGCGGCCTATCATTACGCAACGGGGCTGCTATGGCAAGAGATTAGATAGCTCGAGTACTTCAACAAAGTGCTTGTACATGGACCGGACATCCATGTACAAAAATTGCTACCTGAGTTCTTCATTGAGGAATTCAGGGGCGCATGGCAGACTGTCTCTAGTCTACCCAGTGGGTGAAAAAGACCACCTTGAGATAAGGCCGTCAAGGCAGGTGCTCACGTTAATCTTTCGACATTCATATCTATCTATCTATCTATCTATCTATCTATCTATCTATCTATCTATCTATCTATCTATCTATATATCTATCTATCTATCTATCTATCTATCTATCTATCTATCTATCTATCTATCTATCTATCTATCTATCTATCTATCTATCTATCTATCTATCTATCTATCTATCTATCTATCTATCTATCTATCTATCTATCTATCTATCTATCTATCAATCTATCTATCTACCTATCTACTTTGATCTCACACAAATGCGGCAAAAGCCATTTGCAAGTATTTAACACGTTAAACAAGTGTCAGGTGAAACTATTCAATAAATAAACAAAATGTCTGCATACTTTTAGGATCATACACTGTGTAACAAATAGAATGTTACAAACTAATGGAAAACAACACATTTCAATTTCATTTGTATCATTTCTATATAAACAAAAAATAAACTATATAATAACCTTGAGATACTTTTTACTTTTTTAAGGTGTTACCTCTACTTGTTGACAATATGATTACGAGTTAAACTCCTACACACAATGACAGACTCATTTATTTATTAAATAAATAAATATAGAAACAAAAACAACAAAAAATAATGTAGTTGACATATGAACATGAATTAATCCATCTTGGGAATAAAAAAACATAAGTTTAATATTTGGACAGTTGCTAGCGTACTTAGCATTTAACAAATATTTAATTAATTAAAAAAAGTAGAAAAATTTACATCAAATACACAATTTAGAACATATAATAGAAATAGTAATACATAATAATAATATTTACACACTTACTGCGTCAATTTCTCTATCGAATCGCACGGGTCGCAGGCGACATAATGCTGCTATCAGGTAAATCGTGTTAACGCCAAAAAATAACGACGACCACAGCACAACATCTTGAGCGCAATCAATCAAATAGCCATACATGGCTAGCAGAATGGCTCCGATTACGAGCATTGCACGCAACCATAAAATGCCAAACGGTCGATGTGGTGCTAGAAAAGCCAAAAGTAAAAAGGCATTTCCTAATTGAAAATACATGTGGTGGGGTCGCTGCCATATAATGCACTGTTCAATTGACCAGTCGCCCGTAGTGGCTGAACGTATGGTGGCATTGTTGTCCCAGGATAAGGCACCGCCAGTATTAGAACTTGTTACAATCATACCACCAACGCCAACCGCACCGCCACCATTACCATGACCGGTGACTGCATTCATTGTGGGTTGAGAAAATATTGAGACGGCCGAAGAAACTCCTCCACTGGAGGATCCACTACTACTACTACTGCTGACACCACCAACACCTGCTGCTGCAGCTGCTGCTGTTTCGATCACAGAGTTGATGACACCATCACTGCCACCAAGACCAATAGCTCCAATGCTGCTACTACTGCTACTGCCACTACCACTGCTGCTGGCCACTGTACTGTAACTTAAACTATTGATGCCCAAATTTGAATGTGTTGACTCGACTAAACCCAATGCTAGGGCACCAATCAGCAGCATTGCTAGTCAACTAAATGCAATTATTGTTGTTCGTTTTGTTTCGATTTTTTTTCTTTCGATTTTGAGGCGTTTAATAGAGGTGAAGTTGTGTTTTGGGTGGTGGTGGTGGTGAGTTTAACTTTTATTTTTGTTTGCTAATTTGTTTTCTCACTTTTACGTTCTCTGTGGAGATATTCAATTATGATGTGTTTGTTGTTTTTATTTTATTTAATAAATAATACTTGTTTGTTGCTTTTTTTAGGAGGTTAGTTATTTTAAATTTGTTGAACACTATGATTTTCTTTTGACTTGTTGTATTGTGCTATGTGTTTGTGTGTGTTGTTTTTCTTGTTGTTGTTATTTAATAATTTTTCTAAATTCTTATTTTGATTTTCAAACATACTGATTAATTGATAGTTATCGTTGTTTTCATTGTTGTAGTTTTTTTTTTTAATTGTAATATTGTTGTTATCCATTTGTTGTACTCTACCATACAACATACTACATTGTTGTTGCTGTTGCAGTTTGTAGTAAATCAGATTGTAGGTGTAGTTAAATATGTATACCCACTCATCATTATCTGGTATTAAATACTCATGTAGTATTTAGTGCATTGAACTAAATTAAAATACACTTTAGATTAATTTGAAGTAAGTGGGTATTATGTTAATAATTTATTAAAGCTTCAAGTTAAATTTATTTCTGTTATTAAATAAGAAAGGAATGATAACTAAACAACCATATAAGTTTATTTTAAACTGATCTAACTGACACAATTCTGTTTCTTAAAGAGAACAACTTATAGGGAGATGGACATGATTTGTTTGATCATCGATCGTATTTGAATAAGATCAATATTATCTGCATCTTCTCGGAGGCATCAGAACGTGACTCATAACAGACGCAAAAACTGTCTCCAATAACCAAATGTCTAACAGAATATTCTAGTTTTACTAATATTAATACTGATCATCTACAGTTTCCCATATAATAAGAAGTTTAATATAAAATATATTAAAATTAAACATAAAAAACTCCATCACACTAAAAACACACTTCCGGCCATTAAATATTTAGTTACAATTTAATTAAACCGCAAAATACCTGCCTTATCTACCCTAATAATAAATGTATTGCTTTCCTTCATTTTTTGCACTTAAAATAAAAATGTGAATGACCAAAAACAATATGCAAGCAAACTAATTTGTTCAATTAAAAGGAAAAACAGAAAAAAAAACAAAACAAAAACTAACGAAAATTAAACATGAATAATAAGAACTCCGACTACTAGCAGCAGTTAGACTAATTAAATTGGTGTCATAAAAGTCGTGTTTGGTCATACTAGTCAACAACCGACAACACATGTTATATAATCCGGGCCAAACAACGAAAAAAATTAAAAAAAAACAAACGCTCTTAACACGCAATGGCCAGACGAGACAATTTCAGCAAAAAAAAGAAACATTGTCAAACAATCTAACAACTAAAATGGTATTCTAACAGTTAGTATATGCTGAGTCTCTAGTTAAGGCAGATTAAGTTCGTTGAATGTTTCCATTAGTCAATATTTATGAGCTTGTGAATGTGTGTAGGTCTAAAAAACGTATGTATCTATGGGCACGAGGGCAATTTAGAAATATCTTTTTTTTGCGAAAATAAATTAGTAAATGCCAGCTGTCAATAGACTATCAAATTGCTAAGAATGTTTATTGTTTGGCGTTTTATATATAAAGGGAAATACGAGTTCTTTGCGGTGTTTAAAAAAATAGTAATTTGTCCAATAAAATGAAATCAGAACCAAGATTTAAATGAGGTTTACAAGTTACAGCTGCAATGAGGTTTACAAGTTACAGCTGCAACAAGTTACAGCTGCAACGAAGTTCGATTACAGTCAAAGTTTCTCAACTAGAACTTAACAAGAGCTGAACTAGAACTGAACTAGAACTGAACTAGAACTGAACTAGAACTGAACTAGAACTGAACTAGAACTGAACTAGAACTGAACTAGAACTGAACTAGAACAGACAATTTCAGCAAAAAAAAGAAACATTGTCAAACAATCTAACAACTAAAATGGTATTCTAACAGTTAGTATATGCTGAGTCTCTAGTTAAGGCAGATTAAGTTCGTTGAATGTTTCCATTAGTCAATATTTATGAGCTTGTGAATGTGTGTAGGTCTAAAAAACGTATGTATCTATGGGCACGAGGGCAATTTAGAAATATCTTTTTTTTGCGAAAATAAATTAGTAAATGCCAGCTGTCAATAGACTATCAAATTGCTAAGAATGTTTATTGTTTGGCGTTTTATATATAAAGGGAAATACGAGTTCTTTGCGGTGTTTAAAAAAATAGTAATTTGTCCAATAAAATGAAATCAGAACCAAGATTTAAATGAGGTTTACAAGTTACAGCTGCAATGAGGTTTACAAGTTACAGCTGCAACAAGTTACAGCTGCAACGAAGTTCGATTACAGTCAAAGTTTCTCAACTAGAACTTAACAAGAGCTGAACTAGAACTGAACTAGAACTGAACTAGAACTGAACTAGAACTGAACTAGAACTGAACTAGAACTGAACTAGAACTGAACTAGAACTGAACTAGAACTGAACTAGAACTGAACTAGAACTGAACTAGAACTGAACTAGAACTGAACTAGAACTAAACTAGAACTGAACTAGAACTGAACTAGAACTGAACTAGAACTGAACTAGAACTGAACTAGAACTGAACTAGAACTGAACTAGAACTGAACTAGAACTGAACTAGAACTGAACTAGAACTGAACTAGAACTGAACTAGAACTGAACTAGAACTGAACTAGAACTGAACTAGAACTGAACTAGAACTGAACTGAACTAGAACTGAACTAGAACTGAACTAGAACTAGAACTGAACTAGAACTGAACTAGAACTGAACTACAACTGAACTACAACTGAACTACAACTGAACTACAACTGAACTACAACTGAACTACAACTGAACTACAACTGAACTAGAACTGAACTAGAACTGAACTACAACTGAACTAGAACTGAACTAGAACTGAACTAGAACTGAACTAAAACTGAACTAGAACTGTACTAGAACCGAACTAGAACTGAACTGGAACTGAACTGATCCACAACTGAAATACAACGATTTAGGAAAGGATAATGAACGAAAATCTCTAGTTAATATAAGAAAATTCTCATCCTATCCTCGTATATTGTCCATAAACAGAGAATATTCGTATATAAGAAACACAATAAGAATGTAGGTGGTGGCATGGTAAAAGTCATCAATGTCGACAGTCTTGATATTTTGTATATTTGTGTGCTGTTGTTGTTTTTTTAGGCAGAGGTGAAGTCATCACTTACAAGCGTGGTACCAGTGTACACTTAATAAGGTAGCCTCGTCCGCACAGCTGATCATCAGCTTTTACAATCTTATTTGTCAAAATTCCTGTTTGTTTACATAGAAAAAAATCGCAAAAGGTGTAAAAATTTTAAAAAGTGAAGAAAATTATGGTTTTAAAGGAGTTTTCTAGGTCAATCGTGATTAAATGTCTTTGTTATCCTTCTCTCTTGATAAAAAAAGAAAATCTTTAGCTCCGGCATACGTTCCAAATCAGTTTCAACTATTTTTAACACGACCAATCACTTTTCACAAAAAACACGTTTAATTCGGAAAATTGGTCTTCCCAATAGATATAGTTATGATTTTCAGACATTCCACGTTTAATTAATATAATATATTAATATTAATAGTTAAAAATTTAAATAATTGCTAAAAACTCATATTTTTATTGTGTTTATTTGTTGCTTTTTCATTCTACACACACAGCTTTTTTTTTGACAGATGGGATTATTCTACAATAACAAATCGCCTGTTGTTTTTGTATTGTTGTATTTGTTGTAGCGACGAGGCTACCTTATTAAGTGTACACTGCGTGGTACGAAATGTTGACTGTATGTGGAAATGCACAACACTTAACTCAGCAACAACAGAAAAAAAGGGGAAATTCAAAATACTCTTGATCCCCCACCTCGAGTGGTTGAATATTAATATAAAAGTTTTAAGTAGGATTTATTAACGTATTATTTTTGTGTAGGGAATCGTGAAAATATGTTAATTTTTAGTTGATAAGATAATAATTTCGACTATTTGCTTTTGGTATGTTTTAATTTTGATATAAATAACTAAAAATAAGTTGGAGGTTTCAAATAATATATGCAAAGATTTTGATTAAAAACTATTAAAAAGAGTGTAGTTTAAGAAATGTTAATATCAGTTTATGTAATTTAAGAAATTTTCTTTTAACGATGGTTGATCGTTGGATTTCAATCATGTGGGTTGATATCTATAGTCTGTGACATTTAAATATTTAATTAACATCCGAACAATCTTTTCATGAACGTATGAACGTAATTTTTATCTTTAAAGTTTCTTTTATAATAAAGGAACCTTCACATACATATAAGAAACTTATTGGATTATGTAATAGGGCCATTTTGCAACGTATTACAAGTTAGATTAAGTTAGATTTTTACCAGATTTAAGGAGCTTATGTATTTTTAAACACCTTAGTTATGTTTATAATAGGAATTAAGTCTTTTTCATAATCCCAAATTGAATTTAAAACATAACTTTCAATTTACACTACTTTCTTCTTTAAGTTTATATATACATAAAGAAATCAAGCAAAAAATTCTAATATTTTGAATTTAAAGTATTCAAAACGAAAAATAAAAAAGTAATCAATTTCCTGTTGCCAAAATAAATTTCCCAACGCAGAGGGAGGGAGGAGACCTTTAAGTTTTAAAATTTGCATAGCAAATAAATACAACATCAAAAAAACAACAACAATTACAACTGTTTTAGTTTATTCTTTGTTTAGTTAATAATTGCTGTTGTTATTGCTATTTCTTTATTTATTTCTTCTTTTTTTTGTGATTTCTTTGAGACCGTAAATTAAAACACTATACAATGACGACATGTAAAGGACAATTTACTACAAATACAATGTGCATTTTTACAATTCATGGCAAATATAATACATTAGTATACAATACTACTGTATGTATGGATGAGAGTGTAAGTTTAAAAGTGTTTTATTTTCTTATTTTTGCTTGCATATAAATTTCTGGCAAATTGCTTTTGGTGTTTGTTGTTGCTGTTGGCTGTCAAAATTTTACGGTTTTTTCTCTCCAACTGAAATCTCACTCCATATTTTTACTCTTAAGAAAACAAATAAAAAATTTTAAATTCGATTTTTCACCATAATCTCATTGTCATGGAGATAAATAATCAATTATTTGTTTTTGTAATTTTTATTGCAATTTTTTTTTTTGTGTTTTAAAATATGTGTGCAATTTTTAGGTTTGTTTTTTTTTTTTTTTTTTTGCTGTAGCAATTATTCAATGGCGCTGATGATGACGATAATGACGTTATCGACATTATGGACAACAATGATGTGTGAGAAATTGCAATGTAATTTTCTTACTTGTGTAAATGTTTATTTGTATGAATGTAATAATAAGTTTAAGTAGAAACTACTACTAATATTATTATTTTGTTATTATTGCATTAGGTCTGTTTAATAGTGAGTGAAATTATAATGAAAGCATAGAGGTTTTTGATTAAGAATGTTAGAAATCTTCAAGTTTGTAGGTAATACAGTTTAAATAATGGAACTAAGCGCACGGAACTGAACTAGAACTGAACTAGAACTGAACTAGAACTGAACTAGAACTGAACTAGAACTGAACTAGAACTGAACTAGAACTGAACTAGAACTGAACTAGAACTGAACTAGAACTGAACTAGAACTGAACTAGAACTGAACTAGAGCTGAAGTAGAACTGAACTAGAACTGAACTAGAACTGAACTAGAACTGAACTAGAACTGAACTAGAACTGAACTAGAACTGAACTAGAACTGAACTAGAACTGAACTAGAACTGAACTAGAACTGAACTAGAACTAGAACTGAACTAAATCTGAACTAGAACTAAACTGAAGTAGAACTGAACTAGAACTAAACTAGAACTAAACTAGAACTGAACTAAAACTGAACTAGAACTGAACTAGAGCTGAACTAGAACTGAACTGGAACTGAACTAGAACTGAACTAGAACTGAACTAGAACTGAACTAGAACTGAACTAGAACTGAACTAGAACTGAACTAGAACTGAACTAGAACTGATCTAGAACTAAACTAGAACTGAACTAGAAATGAACTAGAACTGATCTAGAACTAAACTAGAACTGAACTAGAAATGAACTAGAACTGATCTAGAACTAAACTAGAACTGAACTAGAACTGAACTAGAATTGAAATAAACAAATACATATATACATATTTGTATGTTTTAAAAAATAGAAAACCTACGGTTGGACTAACTTTTTTTTAAATTCTAAAATGGAACTTAAAACGTTCTGTGATAGTCAATGTGTTTAAGAATAAGGAATGATTCACCAAACTGAATGGATCAGTACTGGAAAAAGGTCGCTGCTGAGTTTTGACGTGAGTGATGTGTTATTACATGAAATAATTTGCGGTATTGTTACTAATTTTTAAGCGGAATTATTAATATTAAACTCAGCGTTATTTATTCTGCAAGATGATTGATTCATTTTGAAATCTGACCGTTTATAAAAATACTTTTATTTAATAAAGTGGTTATTTAGGATTTTTATATTTACTACTTACTGAAAAGCCATTATTAGACTAGTCCAAAATATAGCAAAAAATATTTAAAATTGCACTTAACAGGCAATTGTATAAAATGTTAGTGATGGTATAAAAAAGATCGTGAAATGTAAAAAGTAATTGTATCAAACACAGTAATATTGTTTTAATTTGTCGATTTTGTATTTTATAAATATTAAAAGTAGGTTGGTTACAATTCATTGCAGTCTAATTAGAATATATGGATGAGATTGGTTAAAAATCCACTGCAAACAAATAACCAATTCGAAATACACAGCAATACAAACAAACATACTTGATAGATAAGAAATTTAGAAAGGAATTCACTAAAATTAATTTATTTTAACTTTACTTAAATAATTTAATGACCAGTTTTCCCTCAAAATTGCATAATTACATGAGAATTTTGAAAATACTTAATTAGAATTACTATTACGTCTTAAAGTAACACCAAAACACACAAATTTTTGTTCAGATTAATTGTAAACATTTTAAAATGCCTTTATGAGAATTTCGTCCAGTGTTTTGGTGTGTTGTTATTACAAAAAAAAAATAACAACAACAAAACGATGGCAAGGAGGAAAGGAAAATTCAATCGTTTTAAACTTTACATACAACAACAACAGCAGCAGCAACAAAAAAGTACACACGCATTCATTTTCCTTCAAACAACAACAAAACATACATACAAATTTTTTTCATACTTATTTTATAATTTCGGTGTGTATTTATACTTTATTTATAATTTTTTACTTTTACTATTTCTTTTTATTAAAAATTTGTGTTATTTTTTACACTTTTATTTCTAATTTTTTCACACATCTTCCCTATTGAAACTTTTTTTATGATATTCTTCTTCTTCATTTTATTATATTAGGCAGACGACAAACACACACACACTTCTTTTTCTTCATTTTTTTCCGATAGAAGAAAACTTTTTAACACACATTTAATTGATTTATTTTATACTTATTATTTACATTTTGTATAACAATATACATATTTATTTTATTAATAATACTCTACTATTTTTTAACACAATTAATACACACTCGCACTTAATTTAGATGTTTTAAAAAAATATAATAAATTTTACAAATAGTAAAAGTGTGCGGCGGCGATACCGTGAGTACAATGTTAGCGAAACGTAAAAAAAATTTAACTGGTCTCACTATGTGCAATGTGATGTTAGTGGTAGGTAAAGTAAGTCAGAAAAGTCAGAATGAATAAGAAGAAAAACAAAAAAATTTTTTTGCCCTATTCTGCTGAGTAGTATTTCATGTTGTTGTTGTTCTTGTTGTTGTGGACCGTTTTGAACTGTCATCTAAACACTGTGATTTCAACTCTATTTTGTTTGTTTCTCCTATTGAGTTGTTGTGTTTTTGTTTTTTAGTGTTACATTATTTGACATAACATTAGTTTTGTTCTCTTTTTTTATTATATTTCCTTCTTTAACATTCTCATTCTATGGTACATTTTCTTACAGATGTTTTTTTTAACTAAATACCGGTTTATAAAAAAAAAAAACATTTTTTTATTATTTAATGCTTTATAATCTACATGTTTAAATAATTAATCTTAATGTTTTCAATTAAACAATTAAATGCTTATTTAAGCCTTCATTAGTCTTTAATTAGTGATTAACTAGTGCTAATATTTATATTTGTAGCAGCCTGTGTTAGTTTTAATTATTTATATGCCACCCTGTTTTTCTGCAAAACATTAACAAGTGGCAACTTTGTTAATAAAATAAACAGTCAAATACATATATCCGTTTTTTGTTTTTTTAAAGTAAATTAATATCTAGAAACTCCTAAATTTTAGGAATTTCTAGATGTTATAATATATACTATTGTTTATATTAAAGTTTAGCTTCTAAAAACAAAATGCATTGTTTATTTTCACGTCAAAGATATCTGGCATTTTTGTTCTTAGATAAAACAGTATTTTTTGGTAAGGCAGTTCAACTTGTTTACTGTTACCTTTTTAAAGTTAAATATCTCCTTTTAAATGCAAGTTAAAAAAGAGCCATTTTTAAACATTAATCCATATGCATCTTTTTACATATGTAATAACAATAATAAACTTTCAACAACTTTATTAAGTACATACATATGTATTTATGAATCTGGAAGTAAATTGTGATATAAAGGACTATCGTAGTCTTAATATGTTTTAAAACATAACAACAACTACAAATTGATATTATATTTTTAAATGCACTCTTTGCGGCGAATAATATTTAGCCAAAACATATGACTTTTGTGTCGTTATAGGTACTATTAGGTATCTTTTTTAAGATGGCATGGATGTTTTTGACATACTTTTTGCTAATAGAATTCTTCACAAATAGGACTTCAGTCATTATTTGTATTAATTTAAGTTTGATACTATTGTTCAATTTTATATACAATAAATTGTATGCTTTCTAATGTCCACTTAACATAGGAATATCCTGTTGCTAGGCCAACACTTTGTCTAGTTGTACAGATGTAAACAAAATAATAATAAAAAAGTGTTGGATACATACACTACATTTAGTATGTGTATCCAACACAAAGACCGCTTAAAAACAAACTATCCTTAAGGAAACCAAAAACAAATTAAAATGGTGGTTGTAATTTTTCATAATTGGTTGTGTTGTGTGCGACTATGTTGCCAACAATTACTACAGAATAGAAATAAAATAAGTTTTTTTTTTTGAAATAACAAGTAAACAGTGTTAAATTTGTTAAATAAAATCAGATAAACGTCAACTACCTCATATTATTTTTAAAATATATTTTTTATAGTTTTTTTTTTATTAAAGTAACGACGAATATAAAAGAAATTTCGCCGTTAAAGAAAGAGTTTTACGACGAAATTTAAAACTTATTGTAATAATTAGTATAGTGTGAGTTTAGGTGCCTGTTATCCCTCCATACGTCTTTCATACGTGTTCTTAATTGAACTAAAGTTTATTTCTTAACTTGTTTTGTATTAAATTTCGGAAAGTGTCTTTGATTTAACATATTATAAAGGATATAAACTACAAATAATAACTAAATATATTGAAGTGTCAGCTACAACAAAATAACGTTATAAATTGAATGTAAGTTTATGTTGTAATTGTTAGCAGAGATTTTAAAGACTGTCTTCGGTTGCTAGTTTTCATTTTAATTATATATCATTTAATTTTAAATTAACAGCTAAATTCAAAACAAAAGATTCATTACGAAATTCTTATTAATCATTAGCTAGTAGTAATTTAAGGATCTAAAGAATTTTACTGCTTTTTAATGAATTAATTCCTTAGAAATCTGTCTTGGTACATGGTACCATTACAACTCTATTGTACAAATTCAAAAAACAATTTAACAAATTTCAATCAAAATAAACTGAACTTATACATATGTATATTAACATACAGCTGTCCATATGTATATAATTGTATTCGATTGTATTACATTTGTGACAGCTAGCTAATATTGCAATCTAGGTTGAAAAACGTAAAAGAAAGTGGAGTGTTTTCTTTATCTTTTTCATCGATTTAACAACTATTAATATTGCATTTAAAAATTTGTCCACAAAAATTGCATGTGCTCCAAACAAAAAAACTACCAACAACAAATAGTTACAAATCTTTTTTAGCTGTAACAGGTTACATAGGTTACATTAATCTGTTATCGTCATAAATCTACCGCCATGACAACGAAAGCTCAGGATAAGCATAAGATGTCGGAAATCGATGAGGGTATATCGAAAATATTTGATATTAAAAAGGTATTTTTTTTTTAAATTAACCTTTCTTTTATAGAGATTTTTTTTAAACAGATTGTTTTTTTATTACTTTATTAGCGTTTGGGCAAGGGAGCATATGGTATTGTTTGGAAAGCTTTGGATAAACGCACTAATGAAACTATAGCGGTAAAAAAGATTTTTGATGCTTTTCGTGATGAAACAGATGCTCAGCGTACATTTCGTGAGATTATATTTCTTAAGGCCTTTCGTAATCATCCGAATATTGTTAAATTGCATAATGTTTATAAGTAAGTTTAATATTATTTACAGTTTTTTTTTTAAATTTAACAAATATTTAAAAAAACTCTTAATTAGAAAAAAATAGATTTTAAAAATTTTAAACTTAAAATCTCAGATTTTCCTTAAAAACTGATTTTCTCTTCAAAAATTCCTTTAAAAATAGAATCTTATTAATAATTCAAAATTTCACTAAATATCGAAAATTTCACTAAAAATTCAATAATTCTCTATTATTTACAGTTTTTTACAGTTTTTTATTAATTATAACAAATATATCACAAACTCTTAAACGAAAAAAAAAGATTTTAAAAATCACTAAAAATCTTAGATTTCCCTTAAAAAACAGATTTTCACTTCAAAACTTTCCAAAATTCCTTTAAAAATAGAATCTCATTAATAATTTAAAATTTCACTAAATGTCAAAAAATTCGCTAAAAATTCAATATTTCTCAAAAATTTAAAAGAAGAAATCACCAAAAGTAATTTCACTGAAAATCGTAAATTTCATTAAAAATTTTAGTTTTTAATAAAATAATTCATTAAAATTTTTCTATAAGTTACAGATTTTACTATAAGATCTTTTTTTTTAATTTTATCTTAAATTTCACAAAAAGTCCAAAATTTCACTAGAAATTTAACATTTCACAAAAATTTTAAAATGTTACTAAAAATTACAAATTTCACCAAAAAATTACATTTCATTGAAAATCACAGGTTTCACCACAAAAAATCAACATTTCGCCAAAAATTCCAAAATTTTTTAAAATGATCTCAAATTTCACTAAAAACTGAAGATTTCACTAAAAAATTATAAAACCAAAAACACTAAAAAGTTGGGAATTTCATAAAAAAAAATCTCTAAAATCTAAAATATTGTTGAATATCACAGAATTTCATTCAAAACCAACGGAGACTCTACAAGTTTCACTAATACAAAAGTTTAACATTATATGGGCGGTTTTTTCAGATAAAGATAATTTACGTTCTTTGTTTAAACCTAGTTTAATATATGTTTTGTGTTTTCAGTAAACAGTAACGTTACTTACGGCGGGTTTTTTAAATAAATATAATCTACATTCTTTGTTTAAACATAGTTTAATATATGTTTTGTGTTTTTCAGTAAACAGTAACTTTACTTATTATCTTAGTTTAACTGACTATTATTGGCCAATTAAACTTAAGTTATAAGTAAGAAAACACAATTAACAAAAACAATAAAACAATGATTTCGGAAGAACAAAAACTTAATATTTTAAGTAAATTGTAATGTTTTTGAGTGAATAGTTGGTAACAAAGTTAACTGAACTTAAATCAAAAAACACAATCATCTGTTAATTTCCGCCTAAATTTGTTTTGAGTTTAATCTAACAGGATGTTAAGCCTAGTTTAACTGAGTAGTATAAAACCCGCCCTTATTATCTTAGTTTAACTGATTAAACTTAAGTTATAAGCAGGGAAACCGAAAACATGCTCTAAAAAAGTGTTTTAATTTAAAATATATGGTCCAAAAATAAAATTTTTTAATATTTTTTAACATTGAAAAGCTCAAAAAGACTGAAATTATAATGAAATAATAAATGTTTAATGTCATATTCTATATCCTACAACATTTTTTTTATAAATGTTTCATCTCATAGTTTGAAGAACTAGTATAATAGAATTCCGTTTTACGTTCAGATAACCAATAAATAACATGAAACCATTTGGTCCCCAAAAAACATATTTCAAACGACAAAGTTTGACACATTTCTTCCAATTGTATTCATAGCTTTTAAACTGACATTTTAATCGGTGTTGTCATAAATTGCAATAATTAGTTTTTTAAATTTGTTTTGAGTTTAATCTAAAAGCAAGTTAAGCCTAGTTTAACTGAGTAGTAAGAAACCCGCCCTAAATATAGTAAATTGCATACATAATCCTTCTCATTTCAGAGCCTCAAATAATTTAGATATTTATTTGATATTTGAATATATGGAAAGTGATTTGCATAATATCATTAAAAGAGGGACCATATTGAAAGATATACACAAACGTTATATTATGTATCAACTAATCAATGCCATTAAATATATACATTCGGGAAATGTTATACATAGAGATTTAAAGCCCAGCAATGTGTTAATCGATAGCAAATGCAGGTAAGTTTAAACATCTTAAAGGTCACAAGTTTAATATTGTCATCAAAATCAAATTATGAAAAATATGTTTAAAGGTGTAAATTAGCTGATTTTGGTTTGGCACGTTCGGTGGCAAATCGTTCTTTAAGTGGCGATCATAATGATATAGGCAGTGATAAACCGGCAGAATTATTATTAACCGATTATGTGGCCACTAGATGGTATCGAGCGCCCGAAATATTAGTGGCTAGCAAAAGGTTAGAGAAGTTAAAATTATCAATAAAACCTTAATATATATTAAGATTTAATGTTATAGATACACCAAAGGTATTGATATGTGGAGTTTGGGTTGTATATTGGCGGAAATGATTCGAGGTAAACCTGTCTTTCAAGGCAGTAGTACCATAAATCAGGTATATAACAATAAAATCATTTTTTTTTTTAAATAAAACAAAACTTTAAAACTTGTTTTCGTATTATTTTTTTTTTTACAAGATTGAGAAAATTGTTTATACCTTGCCGGATATAACGGAGCAGGATATACGTTCTGTAGGCGCGGGCTTTGGTTCGGTGTTATTAAATAAACAAATTTTAAAGGATAAGTAAGTTAAGAAGTTTTCTTTAAAAACATATAAAATTATTTTTAAAATTTTCTTTAAGGAAAACCACACTTAATGAGTTATTAAGTGGTGCCACGGGAGATGCTTTAGATTTGGTTAAATCTTTGCTAGTATTAGACCCTATGGGACGTTTGACCGCCCATCAAGCTCTTAATCATACGTATGTGGAAAAGTAAGTTGAAAATAATCACCCCTATTCTGCATTTCGATTACGATGATGCATTCAGTTAAGCAACGATTGAAAAAATGTATTCCAACAAAAATACTGAATCGTAAGAAAAAGTAGAAGCAATTCCATTTCGTTTCAATGTTTTATGTATTGTGTATTTTGCGTTACGATCGTAAGTTGTCTGTAAGTTGTTATTTATGTGGCGAAGAGTCAAATCGAAATGCAGAATACCAAAGTTGCCAAACGGAGAAAATTTCGATTCGAATTGAAATGCAGAATAGGGGCCAATTATTAAATCAAAGTTCTTAAACTTTCAATAACTTTTATACAGATTTCGAAACTCCATACCGGAACTAGAATTAAATGTTGATGTACTGCCACCCTTTAGGGATGATGTGCGCTTAACGGTACCCGAATATCGATCAAAATTATATGAAATTGTGCAAACACATGGTGAAAAAAACAAATCCTTAGATACAAATAAAAATTCTCTAAATTTAACTAAAAATAGGTAAAGAACCAAACAATTATACTTAATAGTCGAAAATAAAACCTTTTTTTATTTATTCATAGAGAACACAACAAATCCTTACAAAATCACGATAAATGTGAGCAGAAAAAACCGACAAAAATCAAACAGCAGCCTATTACTAGTCATTTAGAAGACAATATGGTCCATGCTAATGGTAATCTAAATAATCTCATAAATAAAGCCTTAAAGAAAACTACACCAATAGCTAAAAAGAAAATCACTAAAAGCCTCAATAACAATATAGGAGATTCAATAAATAATGAACCAAAATATCACATAAGAGATGATCGTTATTTACAACGTAGTAAATCACATGGACATCAACAATTTCTACATAGACAAATGGTTGGAGATCACTTAAACGAAGGCGAATCCAGTGCAATGCAAGCGGAAATAAATGTTAGAAGATTTTCCACAAATGAAGTGGAATTTTCTAAAACTGAAACACTTAAAAAAAGCAGTAATACCAAACGATTACATCGTAGTGCCATAGCTTTAAATAAACCGGAAAATGAACAAATAACTCAACACACACCACCATTTACATCAAAAAATATTATACGTCAAACCAAATCTGAAGTTATACCCTTAAATAATACGCCCAGTAGTGAATCGTCGAAAGTAGAAGAACGCATTTGCTATGAAAGACGTTTAAAAAAAATAGAAGATGAAATTGAACGTTATAAAAATGAAGTGAAAAGTTTTTGTCGTGAAACATTTAGAAATTCCCAACATAAGCAGCAGTTGCAGCAGCCACAAAAGCATTCTAATGAGGAAAAAACTAATAGTAAAAATTATAATTTCAAAAGCACACCCAAAAAATTGACAACCACAATCAACAGCAGCAATAATACACCCATTAAAAATATCTATTTTCAATTGTTAAGCAAAGGTCAACATCATGATTATCACAAATCAGAATTAGATCTCTCTGGCAACAGTGGCAATGGCAGCAGTAGTAGTGATCATTTTCGAAATTCCTATAATTCAAACTCTTGTTCGGGTCGTAGTAAAACCTCAACAAATGTTCACTATAATAAAAGCTCTTATGTTTTACAGAGTCAACAACAACAACAACAACAACAACAGCAACCAGACCCACAACTAAGTCAACATTACGTTACAACACACAAACATCAGTCACAGCATCGTTGTCGTCCTATATCGAAGTTTGTTTAGCAAACATCACAAACATAAACCAGATTTTTTTTTAAGTACATTCTCTTACTTATATATATATATATATATTTTAGAAAATAAACTGCCCAACTTTGTAATAATATTATGTATATTAAACACTGAGTATAAATAATAAAAATACATCTACATATTTTTGTGCCAGTCTATGAATCAGCAAGTATTTTAATTTGTTGTTGTTGTTGTAACATGCCGATAGTTATTTATGAATGAAAGGATAGTAAGAATAAGTGTTTAATTACACAGGCTAACAAATTTTGAAAAAAAGTCAAAATCCGAAACTCAGAATTTATCAATCCATACATTTTTTGAGATACCGCATCCTATGGTAAGGGGATCTGGAGAAACTATTGCACCTCAGTTCGTCTTAAGAGGTCTAACATTGTGGAACAATTAAATAAATACATCGTGAGGTGCAACGATTTAAAGTGTCTGATTTTGCCCCCGGTTAATACAGCTGTTGCTGAGTTGACAATCTTTAGCTGATTGAGAATCGGGTAGTTCCGGAGCGGAGATCCAATTGTCATGGGAACGTACGATTCATTCTTAGTAGCAGTTGAGGAAGTTATTGTTTATCCTGTTTTAGGTAAATGATGAATATTTTGAGAAATGTTGTAGATTTTGTTGTTATTGTAACTGTTAAAACTATACAATAATCCAGGCCTAGAAATCAACAACATGGGTCCATAAGTCTATTGAGCAAAGTAAAACAGGAAACAGTTGAATTCGCAATGTGTAACATTGAGAACCTAACTTAAACCTTTGTTGTTGTTGCTGTAACTGAATGTTCTTCCCTGGGAAAAAAAACTTTCGGTTGATACAGCTTTTGCTGAGTAGACAATCTTAGGTCGTTCCAGAGCGGAGATCCAATTGTTGTGCGAACGTATACCTTTGTTAGGAACGGGCGCAGATCACAGTTGTGCTATAAATACTTCAAATATGATACATGAGTATGTTTTCCTCGTATAGACAAAAGTCCTTCCTTACATATCTTAAAGAAACATCAAGCTGTGTTAAGATAACACCTCCGATGATATTAACATCCTTTAATTTAAAAAAAAAAACGATTCTTCGTGTTGGTGGTGTTCAGAGTTTTATACATGCAATCCTTTACAGTCCGAAGTGCAGCATTTTGACAGCTTTTTAATATTAATTCTTCAATAAGTATTACACACACACACTGGAGCAGCATAATTAACCACTAACCGTCGTTCCCAACACATGTTCGCCCCCCCAAATTTTATCTTTACCACGAAACATCTTGATTCTTACTCGGCCAAAGATTGTTAACTTAACGTTAGTTGTATCAGCGAAAAGAACTAAAGGCCCCTGTCAAACTGGTACAACAACTTACCAGCCGACTAGTGCTTCGACGATTTTGTTTATAATTTGTAATTTGTGCGTAATTACAGTGACATGCAAGAAAATATGTTAAAATGTTTAACTTGATGTGGTCCTTTAAATTAGGTGGTACACAGTCGGAATTTGGCCTCCATTGTCCATTGTCTTTATCATGAGGGTTAAAATTATACTTTGACTTATCAATGACTAGGATATTTAGTGCATGTTTTTGGAAAAATTTTAATTTTAATAAAATCTTGGGTTTTAGTAAAATTTCGTAATTTCCGTATTTTTCTGGAAATCTTCAAAATTTATATTAAAATTTGGATTTTTTTACAAAAATTTCATTCTTCATGAAATTTAAATTTTGAACTAGAACTTTG
Organism: Lucilia cuprina; assembly: GCF_022045245.1. NCBI lineage: Eukaryota > Metazoa > Arthropoda > Insecta > Diptera > Calliphoridae > Lucilia > Lucilia cuprina. The sequence goes on from NC_060951.1 coordinate 62,495,457, forward strand.
GATTATTACAAAAAAAGTTCTGAAAGTTAAATGCACTAACTTTCAATAAATATTTAGAAAATTAAAAAAAGTTTTTTTTCATGCTTTTACATACATATTTATTATGGTATTTGTTTTGTATTGAATGATAACTACAAAATATTTTCGTCATTTATTTTTTATACATTTAAAGCAAAATAATTGCATTAACTTAAAAAAAAACTAAGCCCTTTATTAAAAAAAAAGCACTTGGTTACATATTGAAAAGTTCTAGAAAGAAATTATTGAATATTTTAAGAATTTGTTAGTAAAACCTGTAGTGATTTACAAAATTTCGTATTAAATATGTATGTTACGTACGTATTGTTTGTAGCAACTATTTATGTTTATTTTTTTGATTGACAACATTTATATTATGATTTTTTATGTTTGTTGACACAATGGCAACAGTTGTTAGTTTATTCTTAAGATTAATTAATATATGTATGTAAATATTCGTTAACTTTATGTATGTATTCGTATATTTATTTTGTTTATAATAGTTATGTTTATGTTTACAACAATGTGTTTCTTGAAAATGCACTTTTTTTGTTTGTTTGAATTTGCAAAAGACTAGATATAGTTTTAATAAATAGCTCATATTGCATAGGAATAAATTAACTACTTTGCACTATATAAGGATTTAAATTGATAAATATTAATGTTCTAACAATCTATCTCTGGAACAATCTGAATTAAGTTCTTATGCCATAACTTAATATTTATCAAATAACCTTAATTATTTTTTTACATCTACTATAATACTTAATTAAAACTACTAGTAATTTAATCTTTACCTTTTTGCTGTACCTGTTGCTGCGGCAATTCCTGCTGTAATTGCAGGATATGATCGACAGGTTCGGGTTTACCTTCTTCGTTGATGCGACAAGGCTTTATAATACCACCACGATGTAATTTATCCACCAATTGAGCCAACTTTTCGGCTTCATATTCCTTTTGTTCTTCCGACATGCCATCCAATGGATTGGTTGTCGGTGGCATATAGCAACCTAAGACTGGATTAACTGAGTTCTTAATGCGTTTATACTCTTCCGTATCACTGTCCTCACTATCCGAAGAATATTCACTAGTGTCTGGCTTGCGACAATCTAAAATGCCAGCATTTGCAAACAAACCAGCCATATTGCCATAACCGAAATGTTTTATCAAACGATTGGGATTTTTCTTACAGCAAACAAGCAATAGTTCATAGGACAAGTTGCGTACCACCATGTTGGGATTCATGAGGAGGCGACAAAGATAGTTTCTTAACTCGTTACCTTCCTCCGGACGTTTGTAGACATCTCTTAAAGGTGGTAAAACTATACTACGCACATAATGACGCATAGTTGAATTACTACAAACACATTTCACTAAAATAGTTAAGACCGGCTGGACATGTTCCTTATTAGAAGAAGTATTCTTTTCCAAATCATCAAGGGCGTAGAGTAGAAAATTGAGTATAATATCTAAAGCTGTAACATTACGGTTTTCAAAAATACGACAATTTTTCGTAGATGCAGACGATGACGAGGGCCCATCAACCTTTAACATAAGCTCACTAAGACAGCTGCTGGAAATATTGGTAAGGAGATCTATAGAATGAGAAACCACTTGACGCTCACGTTCATTACTCATGGCTCCAAAACGCAACAATAAATCACGTATTACACTTGTTAAATGAAGGCTTTGTATTTCATTCTCACTGGGACTTTTGTCCGTGCAAGAAGTTATATTAAACATAACTTTAAGCATTTCAATAATTACATCCAATTGTCCATCGGAGAATTCCTTTGTGCTGCGCAGCTTTTCGTCCATTAACTCTGTCATATAGGTCAAACCATTAAGCTCAAACAGCACACGACTACGTACTGAAGTCTCAAGAGCGGTTATTAAAAACAATAACTTCATATCAAACAGTTCAATTTTTTCGGGCACCTGTAGGGTTGAAGACAATCTATGGAATATTTGATCGGCCACATTTTGTCTTACACAATCCCGTCTTATCTCAGCATTTTGAAAAACCAAATTGCACAGACATTTCAAAGCCTCAACCACACGCTCCATATTAAAGTCCGCCAAAATATCCAATGAACTAACCGAACGTGGTGACTCTTGCTCCTGTGACGGTTCTCCCACCAACGAACTGCTCATAGTCAAATGGGCCATTTTAAGCAGGCAACCTATGTCATCTACTATGTTGTTTTTCATAAGACTCGCTTCGTCGCGTGATAAAATTCGTATCGTATTTAAACACAATATATGATGCTCCTCCAAACGCTCATCATTCAATATGTTGAAGACCGTTTTCCACAATGTAATCCACAAGTCATTCTTGTGAAATTTATCAAATTTGAAAAGATTGGCATTCTAGAAAAAGATATTGTTTTGTGGTTTGTTAATCCAATTTAGTATTACTAGTACTACATAATTATAAATATGACTGACTAAATTCCTTTTTGTTTTCTCCACCCTCTTCTAGAACTTATTAACAACTACCTAATACTTACTTCCTTATTGAATTGTTCCAATATTTTGGGAAATTTCTGTATATTTTTATCCTGTAATTGTTTCAATTGGTCGGCATCCATATTAGTGTTTGTTAATTTATCAAGTTTATTAATTTAAACAATATTTCTCACAATTTTACTTAAATAAAAGTCGAAACAAAAATTTACTTTAATTATACACTTTGCAAACTGTCAGATTATTGCAAATAAAAAAACATTCAAATAGAGTTGCCAGTAGGTTTGCTGTAGTTGAAATAAAAAAGTCGTATTTTTGCAATTTATGAAAAGTTGTTTCTAGACTTTTGTTCTTGCTTTCTTTTTCAATATTTAGTCTAAAAATGCAATGCCTTTGTCTTTAGAACTGAAAAACGTGTGTTTTTACAACTTTTTAAGAAATAATCTTCGATTAAATTTCATCAAAAACCTGAATCCTAAGAAAAAAACAAGAATTTTCATTTCGTTTTAGTGCTTTACATAATTTCTTTAAATTTGACTAAAATACACAAAAGTAGAAAGAACTCGAAAAAAATTTATATAAAAAACAAAATCGTATCGAATTGTAATAAGAAAACTGATTCTAGAAAAAAAATTGGAAAATTTACCTACTTAAAGAACTTAGAAGTCCAGAAATCAAAAATTTCGAAATTAGAAATTTCGTAAATGAAAAGTCGGAAAGTCGACTTTTCATAACTTGCGTCGAATATGGACTTTTTCTTAACTCCTAACTTTTTCTTAACTCACACACAGACAATTTAGTTGAAAAACTTTTTCTTAATTCACTTTTAAAGTCTCCTTAGACCTGATCCACACTAGGAAACTTTTGTTGAGAAACTTTTTCTAAATTCTCTTTTGAAGTTTAGATCTGGTTCACACTTTTGTTTGTGTGTGAGAGAATGAGATGGTTGATATCTCTTTCTCTCACATACAAAATTCAAAAGTTTCCTAAAAAAAGTTTCTCGGTGTGAACCAGGTCTTAATGTCCAAACAAAGAAACCTTTGTTTCAGAAACTACGTATTAATTGAATTGATTTGTTGATGTACGAATGGAAAGAACAACAAAACAAGTTTCCGAGTACGAAAAACTCTGTACTGCGAGAAAGCTGAATGATAATCTTTATCTTTCTCTCTCACACAAAATCAAAAGTTTCCTTGTGTGGACGAGGGCTATTGTGACCGGCACGTCAAGCGAGAGAGATACATCAGACATCTCTCCTACGCAAAATCAAAAGTTTCCTGCAAAACTTTCTCTCACACACACAAAAATATAAAGTTTCTCAAAAAATGTTTCCCTGTGTGAACCGGCAGTAATCAATAATAGAGAGAGATGGTTGATATTTATTTCTCTCACACACACAAAAATATAAAGTTTCTCAAAAAATGTTTCCCTGTGTGAACCGGCAGTAATCAATAACAGAGTGCAGGTATGGAAAACTAATATTTTTGTTTATCGGTAACGAAATAGGTTCTACAAAAATACATAGAACTAAAATGATGAAAAACCTGTTATACTTCATTACCTTATGATCATTGTTCTATACAAAAAATAATTTTCTTATAATAATTTATTATTCTTAAAAAATTTGTATACATTTTTTGTAGGAAAAAAGGTGTAGTTTTCTTTAATGGACTTTGATATGAGGTAACAATCCATTAATCAATCAATCTCCAAAGAAAGGAAACAATTAGTTAAATAATATAAAATACTGTTGTTTTTAATGAAAAATGTATAAATTTACATTTCTTTAATCACATTCCCCATTTTCTAAAGTAAATAAATTTTCAAAATCCTTTAGAGTTATATTGTCAAATTCCCATTTACGTTGTAAACCAGTCGCATCACTTGAGGTAGAAGAGGAATTTATAATAAAATTATAAATCTTTTCCTCGATTGATTCTTGTACAATGAAACGATGTACAGTAGTTTGTCTGAAAAAATTTTAGCAATTTTGATTATCTGATATATAAAATCCCTTTCTATTTCTATATATATTTACCTATGTTGACCAAAACGATGAACTCGTCCTATAGCCTGTAATTCTTCGCCTGGATTAAGAATAGGTTCCACTAGGAAAACATGTGTTGCTTCAACTAAATTTAAACCTTTTGAGCCTCTTACAAAGGGCATTAGCAGACATGTAATGCCAAGATTTGGATTCTAAATAGTAGTTTTCACACAATTAATTTGTAACATATTAATCGTGAAACGTATAACATCAATATTACCTTAAACTCTTCAATTGTTTTTGGTGTACATTGTGCTCGATATTTTATATTATTTTCATTGAGCGCTAGGGCAATTGCTTGTATAATTGGTTCCCATTGTGAAAATATTAATATTTTAACGTTACTTTCTTTAGCCTCATCTTCAATATTGGAATCATTTTGCTGCTGTTGAAAGGCTTCTATTTGTTCTCTTTGTAATTTCAAAATTAAGCGCACTATGTAGGTGATTTTTGATGAATAGTTTCCCTTAATTATTGTTTCACTATCAATCGATTTTGTTTTGGAGCGACTTACGTAATATATTCTAAAGGAGTGGTAAAATGGTAAAATATATTAATTAAATAAATTAAAGAATATGATAAGTGCATCCTACAAAGCAAGTTATAAAACTACAATGACAATTAGTTTATATTAACGACACATTAATAACATATATGTAATTCATATTACTTTTGATTTTGTTGTAAATTACGACATATTGAACATTTAAAATGGCTGCCCTTAACATATAAACGTATCGATTTTAAACAAGGAAAACATATATGATGACCACATTCCAAAACAGCATACTAAAAATATACATATGTATGTACACACATTAAACTAAACTTAATTTCGTAAATATCATCTCTTACTCTGTCATCTTCGGTTAAACGGCATATAGGACATGGACCGGGATCATCATTACCCTCTAAATGTTTAATATATCTTAGTCGGGCTAATTTTATGGTGAATTGATGTTGAGCATTCATTAGTTCGTTTTGTTGCTCCAATAAACGTCCTTCAATTTCATTTTCCATTATCTTAAAAATAGATTTATCTTCGGGATCATCGGTTAAAGTGATGCGCATTTTACACATATTCAATTCATCATAAGCCTTAATCGTATATTCCATTTCAATCCAAAATTTTATTAAACGTTTACAAAACAATTGCATATTTTCCAAATACAACCAGCACCTTTCCATTATATTGGTTAATATACGATGTTTATTTTTAACAAAATGGAATGTCACTGTAATTGAATATAAAAACAATAGTCATCTATCTAGCTGATGTCTGTTAAAATAACTAAAACTTACATTTACAAAGATACATTTCAAAGGAAGGATTTTCTAAACCTTCTGTATCATTTGACTCCTTATCAATAACTTTATCAAATAACAGACATTCGAAAGCATTCATGGAATTACGTATGCAGCATAATTTACACAAAATTTTCTTTTTAGGAGTCTTTTTTTGTTTTTCTAAATCCTTTCTCAGCAATATGTTTAAATTATTTTATTGCAAACTTACCCTTATTTCACTTAAATGACAATCATAAGCAGAATTCACCAATTGCATAATATTTCTCCAGATAGCTGGACTTACTTGATTGCGTGCCCGTACATTCTCACTGAAATATTTCAAATCCTCTATTTCAGTTTGTAAAGTTTTCCAAATATCTCTCAATTTATTAAACCATAATTGTATCACGTACAATAAAGAACGTGAGGATTGGATCTCGACAAGTTTTACATTAGTTTGTCCAAATTTAGGCAAACACTCTTCGTGTATTTTTTGCAATAAAATCGATTCGTCATTGGACGAGAGGGTCTCAAGACCATCAGCCATTGTTATTATGAAATTTTCTGAGATCTCTGTACTCAACTTGTCTAAAGCTGCTTCATAGCCACTTTTAACCGTTGTTAAAGTACTGGCATATGCACTTAAGTACTTCCATTCTAATTGATTATATTGTTTTTCATATTTGTCCAAATTTATTTTAGAAATATTCGATTGTATGATTTTAATTTGCATAAGATTATGCAGTGCATGTATTTGTAATAAGCTGTCAACACTGTGTAAAGATTTAAAATGGTTAAGATTATAACAGAGTCTTCTATACGAATAGTTTGATAAATACTTACGCTATATTCATATCACTGTAATCGTTTGCCAGTTTTAATACTGCTTTATAATTTTTGATAGCCTCGTCATACTTTTTTTGTAAAAAATATAGAGCAGCTAAACCTGAAATAAATTTTTTAAATTAAAATTTAAAAATTTTTTAAAATTTATAAAAAATATATTTTTCGATTTTTAGTGAAAAATTAAATATTTTATTAAAACTTTACCCAACAGTTATAAAGTTATAAAGTTATATAATTATAAAGTTATAAAGTTATTAAGTTATAAAGTTATAAAGTTATAAAGTTATAAAGTTATAAAGTTATAAAGTTATAAAGTTATAAAGTTATAAAGTTATAAAGTTATAAAGTTATAAAGTTATAAAGTTATAAAGTTATAAAGTTATAAAGTTATAAAGTTATAAAGTTATAAAGTTATAAAGTTATAAAGTTATAAAGTTATAAAGTTATAAAGTTATAAAGTTATAATGTTATAAAGTTATAAAGTTATAAAATTCTTATTTTTTAAATTTTCAAAAATTCATTAGAATCCTTACGATTTTAAAAATACCATCAAACTTTCATCGCAACTTACCATTATGCGATGAAGCCATGGCCCGTAATTCCGATTTGCAAGAAATCTCATTTGTTGATTTCAAATAATCGTGCAGCTCTTGTGGTTGCAAAAATTGTTTTTGTTGCTGAGAATTGAAATTGTGATTCCTATTGACATTAGAAGTTGCCACCACAACTGGAATAGAACACGTTTGACGGATCTTTAAAAAGGGCTGTAAAATCTAGAAAAAGGGAAAACAATTAAAAATACATAAAATCCAGTATACAAAACGAATTCTCTTACAATATTCATAACTTGTGGTGATATTGTGGTCATTCGCTTACTGTACTTATGGACATTTTCTAAGAATTTATTACGACATTCTTCATGCTGTTCATTATAGAAGAGTTTTTCTAGATTATCGAATTGTATACGATGTACAATCTCCTCTTGTGGTGGTATGTTTAATTCTGATGCTATCTGTGTTTTACAAGTACGCCACATACATTTCTGTAAAATATCGATCATGGCTGGGCAAGTAGGAGCAATGGCATTGCTATTTTCCAGCTGTTGCTCATGTTGATGCACGAACTCATTGACTATTTGTTGCCAGACGTAAGGTTCACTGGCGGCTTCGAATCCAATGAATTGAAGTAAAGGTTGTAAATCGTTAAGCGAATTCTGTATGGGAGTGCCTGTAACAGCCCAACGATGTATGGCTAATGTTGGATAATTTAAAAGAAAAAATAGTATAAAGTATAAACATATAATCTTAAAGCATACCGGGTATCATTCGAACTAAGGAAGCAACCTTTGAGGTTTTAGATTCTACCATTTGAGCTTCATCTAGTAGCACCCTCCACCAGTCCAACATGAGAATGGGTGTATTGGCTCGCATAGAACGTGGTTTATTGCGCGTTGAACGTTCACTGACATTATCTTGGGTGAAATAAACGTCTCCTCTTAATATATTGTAATCCGTGAGTACTATATCGTAATCTCCCAGCTGCCGAGGACTTATCCATTTTCCCGATAATACACCTTCATAAATAAAAACTTTTAAAGTGGGCTGTATATGACGTTTAATTTCCGAAGCCCATTGCATTTTAATGGTATTGGGTGAAACTATAAAGGTGGCTTTGGTTTTCAACAAACCATATTCTTTTACCGTAAGCTGCCAGCAGCTGGGACATAAATATGGCGTATTGACCTCTTCGTTGTCCATATCAGAAGCAAAGAAATTTACACAGTCTTGATGTTGCCATAATTGGCATTTTTGACATTGTATAGTGTTTAATTTTGAATTGGAATTGCAAATGCAAAATAATTTAAAATCAAGGCATTTACGTTTTGCCATTGTGTTCGAAAAGAACATTTCCATTGCTGGGCATAAGTTGATTTCAAGACAGGAATTTAATAAAATCAATGCCAACATTTCCACAGTTTTACCTAAACCCATTTCATCAGCTAAAATACCACCAGGTGGTAATACCAAATCATCAGGAGGCTCGGCAAGTATATAACGGGAATATAAATGTTTATATACCGTAGTTTCCTGGTCCTTAGCTGTAAGTTTTTCAAAGAAGTCTGGAAACGATTCTTGATCTAGTTCTCTTTTTAACAGCCATAAAATACTTTTTTTCTGATATTCACATAAAGTTGGCAGGAATCTGGAGGGCAGTGATAAACTACGCTGCGTAGCATTTGTCAAATCTTGTCTCATTACCTCTGTATGTTTGAGTTGTAAAGCTTCAAATAACCGGGTGGTCACGTATGTTTTTAAAACCTTATTTTCCATAACAGATGAGGAAGATGCAGGTTTTTTTAAATACGGATACACTGTATCAAAGAGCTCCTCCGTTAATCGGTCAAAGAAATCATCCTTTTTATGTCGTATAATATTTCTATAGACAACCACAAAATACCCGTCATATGTTGAAGCAAATCCAAAATCTTTGGGCCTATGTTGGCCACCTAGAATTTAATTTTTTAATTATAATAAAAATTTTGCATAAATATATTTTTTATTTACATTTTTGTATAAGTTGAAATATATTTTTTGCAACATCCTTGTAGCCATCTAAAAGTAACCATTTTTTACCCTTACACTCAAATGTTACATTTTTATTATCACACGATATTTCTTGCGTAATTGCTAATTTAGCAATTTTTGTTAAAATTATTTGATCACTCATATTTAAAACTAAATAAATTTGCGAAAATTGTTTGGCTTGATTCAAACTAAATATTTGAAATTTTTTCTCAAACAAAAGTGTGTTGTTTTTGTAAAAGTAAACAAAAAGAAAAAAAGTCTGGCAAGCTGTACTAATCATTACATATCACTGAACACTTACATATCGTCACCTAAAAAGCAAACGCACGTTTATCTGACATCATTTTTCTATTTAAATGTAGATTCTGTCAACTCTTTTTATTTTTATTAAACAAATAAATTATTCAATAGTGAGACCTATTTTTTGTCGAACTATACTTTTTGTAGTCGATTTTATAAGAAAACTCCAAAAATTTATCATTAAATCTAAGATTGAAAAAGTAAATTTAAAAATTAACAAAATAAGATAAATTCGAAAGAACGATATTTAAATATTGTAAAGTCACCAATTTGAAAATTATAAAAAACTAAAAATCGATATTAAAAAAGTTGGAAAGTCGACCTTCCACAAAATGTAAAAAAGTTGACCTTTTTTCAACTTTAGAAAATCTATTTTATATAGTATTCCCCACCCTGTAAAAATCATATAAAATTTATATGATATGGCAGCATCTTAAAATACTCTCCGATTGACGTTTGTATTTGTTTTGACAGCTCTCTTTTCCAACAAAAAACCACATGTGTTGATATTTCGTCGATTTTCTTCAACCAGCTTAATTTTTTTCAATTTTATTAAAATTTTTCACAATAATTAGTACAAAATGGAAGTAGAAAACATAAAAGTTGATGATATTTTACCAACTCGCACAGCCAAAAAGCGTTCCCTTAACGATGACAGTGAAATGCAAGTTGACGAAACAACAGGCATTGAAGGAGCCGTTCGTAAAAGTCTACCTCCCAAAGCGAAGCGAGTTAAAAGTGAAATGCGTAAAATTGCAGTGCCTCCACATAGGTAAGGAATATTTTTGTATACTTTAAAACTTTCTACAAATTCTGAAATTTTAGATATTCATCACTAAAAGAACACTGGATGAAAATTTTTACACCCATTGTGGAACACATGAAGTTACAGATACGTTTTAATATGAAAGCCAAACAGGTAACTAAATATTGTTTACATTAAAAAAAAAAAAAAAAAAACAAAGTAAAAAGTTGTACTAACCGTACTGGAGGTTCAACAGAAAATTTAATTAATGTTAAAATTTAATTGAAGAGTTATTTACGTTTTTAACCAATGATGACCGTCCAATCCTATTATTTAACCAAAAGCAAAATTGTAGAAATCAATACCTTTTTTTTAGGTCGAAATTCGTATTAGTCCTGAGACACCAGACATATCGAATCTACAAAAGGGTGCTGATTTTGTTAAAGCTTTTCTCTGCGGTTTCGAAGTTGATGATGCCTTGGCCCTACTACGTTTGGATGATTTGTTCGTAGAGTCTTTCGAAGTAAAGGATGTGAAAACTTTAAGAGGTGATCATATGAGTCGTGCTATTGGTCGTCTTGCTGGCAAAGGTGGTCGTACCAAATTTACCATTGAAAATGTTACAAAAACACGTATAGTTTTAGCCGATAGTAAAATTCATATACTGGGCAGTTATCAAAATATTCAATTGGCCCGTAGAGCTATTTGTAATTTGATTTTGGGATCTCCACCAAGTAAAGTATACGGTAATCTACGTTCGGTAGCATCACGCGTCAGCGAAAGAATGTAAAAACACAAGTGGAAATTTTAATTTAGTTATAAGTTGTGAATTTTGAAGTTAAATATAATAAATATTTTTACAGTAAGTTTAATACAGATAATGAAACAAGATATGGAATATTTTTATAATGTTCACCAATTCCAGCGTAATGATTATTATTCATCTATAATTTTGTGAATATAAGCAAAATAAGCATGAACAATGTTATGCCAGCCAAAACCAAAATTGCACACATTTTACGATTTTTACGTTGATACATTTCAGCTCTTTGTAATTGTCGCAAACCTTCAGAAACACGAGACTGGGTCTGTTCAATAGAATAATCTATGCGATCAAGTATGGTGCCTTGTTCTTGCACCATTTGGCTAAGATCCTTAAAAATGTCATTTAAATCGTAAATTGTCTTGACAACCTTAGAAACCTCTTCATCTCTACGCAAAGCTAAACGAGTGTTTTCCTCTTCGAACAGTAAAAGCTGTTGTTGAGTCAAACGATTTCCCGTAGGTCGTTGAAAGTTCTCATCTAATTCGTTTTGCTTCAATTCATCGTCATCGTAAAAATTATATTTATTGGCACCAGAAGATGCTGGTTGTAAAAAGTTATCGAACGAGTCCACATAATTCTCTCTTTCCATGTCGTTGGGGTTTGTGAAATCATCAAAGAACTTTTGTGAACGTTCCTCCCGTGAATTCAATTGCCTGAGGTAGGAGTTCTGACTTAAACGAAACTTTGTGGTCAGTTCTTGCAGACTTAGCATTAAATATGTGACAACATTGGCGGTTAAACGTTGCTCCCATTTGCCACCCACTCCCAAACTGGAACGTATACACTGTATGTGTCTGTGTGTAGAAGTAATTAATTTAGCAATTTCTTGACTCAATGACTCCATTTCAAGTTCATCTTCTTTGCTCTCATCAAAGGCTGGACGTAACAAGTGGCGCGCATGAAGAGAACCCAGTTCATCTAATTTTGGTTTTATTCTAAAAAAGAAAAAAACGTATAAAGTAAACTACATTCCAATAGGTTTTATCTTTAAACTCACTTTGACATAATGTATTGAGCCTCTTCCAATTTGTCAATCCATGTAGGTTGGGAGCCGTATTCATCACGTAATTCTAAACCCTCTTCAGCATCATGTACAGATCTTCTAAGGAGTAGCTCAGCATCAGCATCATTATTCTACAGGTGTTTGTTTATTTATTACAATTATTGTTTAGTCAAATGAAAAAAAGTAATAAATCAATACGATAGCAAAAATATGTTTTCATCTTTTAAACTTACTCTGTCGTCTGAATATAATGTTTGGTTTTTTGAAGCATTATTTCGCATAATATTAAAAACTTCTGTCAAATTCCTTGAAGACATTTCGCTTATTTTTAAAAGTTTTTCTTTACATTATTTTTCACTAAAACAAATAAATTACACAAAAAATATAAATACTCTTAGATTTTTTCAAGGGGTATATTCAGTTAAAACGAATAATATAAAAAACAGTATTGACAATCCACTCAAAATTTTGTTTTTGGTTTGTGCGTGTTTTAGTATAAATTTTAAGAGCTTTTTTCTTGCTTTGTTTTTAAAATTGTTTTTTAATCTATATACAAACATTGCCGACCATATGATACCCTTCACCAGTGACTATATTCAAAGTGTGGATTACATTTTAAATGAAAACACATTAAAGTAAATATGGACCGATGTTTATAAATTTTGGTAGAAGCATTTACTACTACTTCAGTTATGAAAAAACAAATTGATTCGATATTAAAAAAAAAATTGTAACATATATTTTTCACAATTGTAAATTTTTAGTTTTTTCGACTAAATTACTTTCATTAGTTTTTAAATTGTTTGTTTTATCGACTAATTCATAAATTTTATTTAAATTAACATTATTGAAGGCTTCCTTTAATTGCTGCTGTATTTTAATTTCATCTTCGACGAATGTTGAGAAATTTTTATATTGGGAATTTTCCAATTTGAGTGAAGCCAGCATTATGGAATTCTAAATAGTTTTATATAATTTTTATCAGCAATAAATTTTTATTAAGACTTTAAAAATATTTAATATTTAAGCTAAATAATATTTTAGCTTACCTCTAGAAAATTGTGCTTTAACAACGACAATTGTTTGTCTAATTCCTGTTCGTTTTCTTCAGTGTATTTAATATGATCGAAGTATTGTGGCAATAGAACATGATCTGGTATAATAAAATATTTCCTATCTAAATTATTGGCAGCCTCCATATCATCACTCATGGATAGCCAAATATTTTTGAAAACTTCTTCCTTGGCTTGGCGCAAGCATTCATTCGTCTCTTCGCTGGCATTAAATTTACTGAGCATAGCATCCAAGGCATTTCGTAGGATTTTTTGCAAAAAATATTTTCCTTTTGATAAAACAATGTTTAATAAAATGTAAAACAACTTGCTTTGAAACTTACTTTCTAAAGATGATTGTGCTGCGGTAAAACCAAAATGTTCAATTTCATATTCTCTGTCCATATCTTTTCTTATTTTGTAAAAAATTTAATTGGAAATAAAAAATATTTTGTCACTTTGTTTACTTTTCACAAAAAACAAGCTGGCGCGAAAAAAAATACTCTAGCAGCCATAGTTGCCAGATCATTTAGGTGCAAAAAATCGTAAAATTTCGATAATAAAATCGTCAAAATAGTAAATTGAATTTTGGAAATCGTCAAAATTATTTATTTTAGATAATCAACATAATTGATGATATTTCTTCTAATTTTTTATTCTTTAGTTTAACTATAGGGACATTATTATTAATTTCGACTGACTGAAAATTTTCAAAAATAATGCACAAGTTACAAAAACACGAAATTTTATATTTTTTTGGTATTTTTAATTTTAGATATATGGAGTAATATTTAATTAGGAAAAACTGCCTTAAAATTTTTTAGTCGATTTCAGACAAAATCATTTAATTTCGTTTGGTCTGAATGAGCTATAATATTTAAAACGCTTATTTTGCTACTTCATACTATTTTAGAAACATGATGATGGTCTACTTTTTATTTTGCTTTGTGATAAGTATTTTTTTATTTTTTGTTTATCAATTGTTTTTGTTGTTTTATTAGCAAACAATTTAGTAATTACAAAAATCCATCATGATTTTAAAACATTTAAAAACTATTAAAATTCTCTCATTCCAAAGAAATTTGTCGAGTTTTCGCAAATTACTTGATATTCATCCTACTGTTAAAAATGCCCTGTATCACCAAGAACCGGTAGTGGCCTTGGAATCTACTATTATAACGCATGGCATGCCTTACCCACAAAACTTAGAAACAGCCTTTGAGGTGGAGGACATAGTAAGATCGTCTGGTGCCACTCCTGCCACTATAGCCCTTATGGATGGTCGTCTCAAGGTGGGCCTATCAAAAGATGATATTGTCCAATTGGCAAAAATGGATAGATCTGAAGTTATAAAGTCCTCACGCCGAGATCTAGCTTATGTAATATCCAATGGAAAGTGTGGTGGGACGACGGTAGCCGCTACGATGATTGTTGCTCATATGGCGGGTATAAAAATATTTGCCACTGGTGGTGTGGGAGGCGTACATCGCGATGGTCATATCACAATGGATGTTTCGGCAGATTTAGTAGAATTGGGACGAACTCCGGTAACGGTGGTGAGTAGTGGCGTAAAATCCATATTGGATATACCTCGTACATTGGAATATCTGGAGACCCAAGGTGTCTGTGTGGCCGCCTTTAATAGCGAAGGTGGCAAATTTCCCGATTTCTATACTCGTGATAGTGGTTGCAAAGCTCCCTACAATTTACAAAATCCCCTAGAAGCTGCTAAACTTATAAATTCTTTGCATCAACTACAATTGCAATCGGGCATATTAATTGGTGTCCCCATACCCGCTGAATATGCCGCCGATAAAGATTTAATTACTGCCGCCATAGATCAAGCCTACACAGATGCTGCCGCCCAAGGAGTGGAAGGAAAAGAAGTTACACCTTTTCTATTGGCTGCTATTGCAAAAATTACGGGCGGTTCTAGTCTTAAAGCGAATATGGCTTTAATTAAAAACAATGCCCATGTTGCTGCCAAAATTGCTTGTGAATTAAGCAACATTGTTAACAAAAATACTCAACCGTCGGAACACACATCAACTACATCAAGAAACCCCTTAGTAATTGGTGCCTCAATGTTGGATCTTTGCCTCACTATGTTGGATGATATACCCTTAAATCTTAATGGCGCTACCTATCGTACCAGTGCAAAAGAATCGGGCGGTGGGGTAGGTCGTAATTTGGCCGAAGCCATTTATAA
Organism: Lucilia cuprina; assembly: GCF_022045245.1. NCBI lineage: Eukaryota > Metazoa > Arthropoda > Insecta > Diptera > Calliphoridae > Lucilia > Lucilia cuprina. Next base: position 62,510,841 of record NC_060951.1, read on the forward strand.
ATTAAACGGTTCTGCTAGTTTTGTTTCGGTTATAGGTAAAGATCACATGGGCCAAAGCTTGTTACAATTAATACCAGAATCTATGCGTCAGGGCATTCTTATTGATCAGGAAAAAACTACCTCTATTTGTTCTATAATATTTGATAAATTCGGCAATTGTAAGATGTGTTTAGCCAATATGGAAATACACAAATCTCTAACACCAAAGGTGATAAGACAACAAGAAGAACAATTCAAGCATACACCCTTAGTGGTAATAGACAGCAATTTAAGCGTAAATACCATAGAAACAATATTGGAATTGTCGCTACAGTACAATAAGCCAGTGTTTTTTGAGCCCACCGATATGTTAATAGCCGGAAAACCTTTTGAGCTGGACACCACACTAACACAGCAAATACGCTTGATTACACCCAATGTTTTTGAACTTAAAGCTATAGTCGAAGCCATAACCGGCAAAAAGATTAATTGGCTACCAAATAATGCTTTGTCATCCCAAGAGCAACTAGTCGCCGAATGCCAGAATTTATTAAAGTTGATTGAAAATAAATTCGATTGCATTGTCGTGACTTTGGGTGCTCATGGTGTCTTGGTTAATTTACGTGGCAATAGTTTTGAACAGAAAATGTTTGAACCATCAACGGGAGCCTATATAAATTACCCATCAACTAAATTTTCTACCCGTTTTTATGCTGCCCCCTCTATTGAAAATATTGTAAATGTTTCGGGTGCCGGCGATAGTTTATCAAGTGGCTTTATAACTGGTTTACTACGAGGTTTAACCATCAATGATAGTATAGCTTTTGGTTTTCTGGCAGCTAAACGTTCACTACAATCCAACTCCGCTGTGCCTGAACAATATTTTGCAAACAGTGAGGAAGAGCAAAAACTTTTAAGCAATGAAATTAATGCCTTAAAGTATAGAGATTTATAATTTTAAAACCTATATAAGTTTAAAACCTATCCTATGATGTTTCTGTTGTTTATCCAAAAAGAAAATATGCATTTTTATTATTTTTTTTTAATTTTATTAACATTATTAATAAGCCCATCTGTAAATAAGTAAAAAATATAAAATAAATTTTATATTTGCATTTCTTTTGACAGTATATTTCAAACTTACAATTTGATTACTTTGTCCTTTCCGCCAGAAGCTACTTTAGAACCATCAGGAGCCCAATCTACTCCAAAGACTTCATCAGCATGACCAGGTAATTCTTGAGCAAGTTTCTTCGTTTGAACACTCCATACTAAAAACAAAAAAATAGCAAGTTTTAGTGAAATGCAAAGAGTTCTATTGCATATCTATCATTATATATCAAACTACATTTTTCAAATGTTCAAATCGGGTCTATTCATTCCACATTTAGCTTTCACTTTTTTACCCCTATGTTTCCTCAATGTTTGTTAACACTTACCTTTTAAAGTTGAATCTTTACTGCCACTAACAATTAAACGGGAATCCGCCGACCATGCTAATGTGTATACAGCTTGAACATGACCTCTGAATGTATTCAAATATTGACCATCTTTGGCACGCCACAAACGAACGGATTTATCAAACGAAGCTGATGCAATCAATTTAACATCTGGTGAATATTTAACATCATTGACAACATTTTGATGACCCGTCATACGTTGAATACATTTGTTTTGATTCGATACCCATAAATATAATGTGTAATCATCTGAGCACGATACTAGGGATTCAATATCATCCGGACAGACTTGTTTGTAACGCTGCAAAGCCATTTCTTGTAATTTCTCTTCTGCGAAGACGTGTTAAGTTTTCATATTACAACAGCTAAATGTTAGTTAATGTTTGCTAAAACTTACTGCTTAAATCGGCATACTTTTTATTTCTATCTTGTACAGGATGAAAAGGTCCTGTACGTAACACATAGTCTGTGTTAAGTGCAATGTTATTAACCCAATGTGCATGACCAGTAAAGGTTCTGCATAATATGCCATCTGATGCACGCCAAATTTTAACTGTACGATCTTTGGATGAAGTATATATTAAACCAGCACCTCCCCAACGTACAGCTGTGACAGCAGCGGTATGACCTACAAACAAAAGTAATACAAAAGTTAATAATAATTAATAAAACTTTTTATTAGTGTATATACTTGCCTGCTATTACCATAATACATTGACCCAATACCGTATCCCAGACACGACAATCACCATCACTTCCCGCACTAGCCAGTTTACGACAATTGGGATTTTTATGGTAGGGTTCCCAGCTTAAGCAATTTATCCACTTTTTATGGCCTGTCAGAGTACGACCCACTTGTTTGCCAGTTTCGGGATCCCAAAGAATAATATTACCAGCTTTGCATGCACTGGCTAGTTTTTTACCATCCGGTGACCATGCTACACACATGACCCATTGCTTGTGTCCTGTACAGGTAAAATGTGGAGTTTCTGTATTTAAATCCCAAAGTCTTACCGTCGTATCACCGGAACCACTAGCCAAATGTGCACCATCCGGACTAAACAATATCGAAATTACAGCCTCGGCATGACCAGGCATGGAACTGGTGCAACGTGTAACCGGGCGCACTTTGAACACCGATTGTGGCTGATAGACAATACTAATAACATTTTCAGTATCGACAGTTTTAAGATCTAATGTTTGGTCAAGTGTCTTTTTAATTTCATCATCGCCTACAAAGAACAAATACGGTGTTGCTTCTTCGTTTTTCAGCAATGCATTGCAGATAAGCCCCAATTGTTCAACAGTAACTCCTGCTGGCAAATCGATGGGTGGTCCTGCCTCTTCTCCAGTATCCGATACTAGACGTGCTTGTATCGTATGTGTTTCATTGTTTTCTATAGACTCACTTTCTTTTTTTTCATCATTTAATTTAACGCGTTTTGAAAACATGTTTGTACAGACGAGAAATAAGCAGAAATTATGAATGAGAACACGTGCAGATGAAAACTAAAAAAAAATTCAAAACATAAACAAACTAGTAAAGATGCCAGATGTAATGTTATTTCTTTATCTAGAGAAGACAAACATCTAATTCCTATTGAGTATTTATCATAATCAGAATTTATTATTAACCCAGCGAAAACTGGAAAAAAATTGTTTTAGTTGATATTTTTACAAATTAAAGTATTTCCTATAATTTACCGATATAATTTAATATATTGGATATGCAATGGCTAATTCATATAAAGTCTTAAGGTACTTTTACAACTATCAAATATTTATTGAATGAAGCATGATTTCTAATTGAGACCAGTAATCAATCTTTTAGATACATATTTTTTACATTGACTTATTTTTCTAAGAGTTACATTTTAATGCATTTTCATATAATAGCAGTTCAATTTAAATAAATTAAATTAATACTCGATACTCACGACATGTGTGGCCACATGGAATATTTCGTCTTAAAGTGTTAGTAATATATACCAGCAGTTATTGAAGCAGGAGAAGTACAAACAACACTTACACAAATTTTGAACAAAATTTTGACGTGAGGCTATGCAGCTTAAGAAATTTATTCAGCCACGTTGATTTAGAAATATAATTATATCCCCAGATAAACAGAGAAGATAAAAATCATCTGGTAACTCTATATTTAAAAATTATCGCAATATTTGATTTAATGTTTTTGTTATCGAAAAAAATATTATTTGGCGACCTTCTCTAAAATGCACTGCAATAAAAATGAGTGTTCCAAGCAAAGTACTCATAACTTTATCAAATTTGGTTATTGAAGGCCTTAGCCACTTGGGAACAACTATACCATTAGATACCACAAAAAAGATTATTTCCAATAGTGTTAAACTAACATTACATCCAGAAGCCAGTAAGTTGTGTATACATATCTCATACGATACTAAATAGTTTTTGTAATTTGGTATCTTGATTAGCTATACCACCAGTACCAGAAATATATGCAACTAACAGTAGCAAGGCAAAGCAAAGTGAATATGCCATTGTGACTCTATACAGTTTGGCTATAAAACACAGTCTAGATGTTATGGCCGTTCGACAACTTATGGAAGAACAACATTTAAATGCGGCAGTAATTGAAGAATTAACACGTACGTATGAGGAACAACGTAAACAATTGTATTTACGCCAGCTGCAGGTGGGTCACTCATTTCCTCATATAACAGATGTGCAATGGCGAATAGTGGCCGACGTCAAGTCATCTACATCAGATCATAGCAGCAAAGAGGTGGGATTTCATATCAATTTGGGACGTTATAAACAAAAGGGAGGCGAAAGAGAAACTATTGTTGAGTTTGTATGTAATACCGAGGAATTGCAATTATTAATAAATAAACTTAAAGAAATAGAACGTCACTGTGGTAAAGAAACTTTGGAATAATAAAACACACATTAATTAAATAGTAATTTACAGTATTGATGTTTATCTAATACAATTTTTTAACTAAAAATAAAACAATTAATTTATTTGACTATAACAATATCAACAAAAATTTTAAAATTAGGAGGTAAATCATTTGGTAGTATATGATTAGTCCACGTGTTTAGGAACAGTGTCTGTCGCTAAACTTGTGTATCAAGCAATGACTTTAGCTGCGCAAACTCTGATGGAGCATTGCTATAAATGGAACCAGAAAATGCATTTTCTGCATTATCTTCGGCATCGGAACTGATAACAACACATTCATTGTGTTTATTTAGTTTCATGTTGAGACCACGAAAACGTTTATCGATTTTATATAGATTTTTACCACTGGACCAAGAATAAAAGGGTTTACCACTGAATGGATTCATAAAATCTGCCCAATATCCATGGAGTCTTAAGCGGGCAGTGATTTCACGGGCAGCTAATACAAACTAAAAGTTAAAAATTAAAGTAAAATTATTTTAACATTATCTACTGTATATTGCCATTTCATATTCTTTACATGTCTAAAATTCAAACTGACCTCTAGATCTTAATTCCTATAGTGAAAGGTCATTTATTAATGTTTTGTGCGCGACAAGTGTATGTTTAATTAAATTCACTAGTGTTATTCGTTTTAAGTGTTCATATTGTTGCTTCTATCTTTAGAAGTATGTTTTAAAATTATTTTAAAACATTCACAAACAATAAACTAAATAATTTTGTTGAAAAATCAATATCAAAAATAAGAAACCACTGCGCAATATCTTAACTAAAACGCCTAAAGTATGTATTTTCCAAATAAAAATTTCATAAATTATTAGATACATAAATTGCTAAAAAGCAATGACAATACGGAAATTGTTATACATATGAATGTATGTACATGTATAGTACTACTTACTTTTCTTGCTCCTATCTCGCTATCACCATTGAAACGTAATGTCATTAGAGCTAATTTGTCACTAGATACCACTTCGGGTGCTGGAAATAATTCATGCAGGGATTTTTTAATCAATGAGGGACATTCATTTACACTGAATTTTAGCATGGGCTTCTTCTCAGAGTTCTTTAAAAGAAAAAGAGAAATGAAAAAATTACATAATTCAATTTGTTAATGCCCTTTTACTTACTTTGCCATCGAAATCAACCAGTGATTCTAAGGGCACCTCCAAAGTTATTGTGGTAGAGGCTCCTTGCCAAGCAGGTCCTACGGCGTTGGGGAAATAAAAACGGTTGCCGCGCGGTGAGAGTAATTCCCAATTTGGCCCACACTCTCCGCCCAAAAAGTCTGAATTGCCTTGAGAACATTAGTATACAGATATTGTTGTATTGTATGTATGTATTCATGTAATATAATTAACAATTTACATCATACGAAAATAACTAAATAAACTAATACAAAACATACACTTGCACACACTCTCAAGCAAAAACAAACAAAAACAATTTTTTGTCAAATCATATCAGGCGGGTTGTGATAATTGTTTTTATCATGTATAGATAGATATTTTTTGTAAAAACAAACCAATGCGTGTTATTTTTATTTTTATGCTATTTTTGGTTTTGTTTTTGTGGATGTGTGTCTGTTAAATATTTGGCCTACCTTCAACACGAACTTTTGATTTGACAACCTTGAAAGCGCTTTCAAGGTTTTTAGAATCGCTCCGTCTGGAATATTGTGCTACAATACAATAATTATTTGGTTGTACCTTTAGCAGATACAAGGTCAAAGGAGTATTTGTATTTAGACAACATACAGCAGTAGCATTGCGCAAAACTGTTCCTCCACTGTATTGAAGACTTCGTAATAAAGTATATGACATTCTGATTTTGTACTTTTTTTATATGATCGAAATTCAAATATTTCCAATTAGCGTCTTACACTTTAGTATTATTAGTTTAACTTATATTTTATACTAAAATTTTATTTTTATTATAAAGAATTTATGTATAAAAATTTTGAATATTTTCTAACTCCTCCAGATGTTATATATAATTTCTGTTTTTATTCCTCTCGTTTTTCGTATTATTTTCTTACTACTGGTTTGTCAGAAAAAAATATTTGTTAATCAGCTGACACAAGGCGAATTTATGTAAGGTGGTAGCTATTTAATCAGCTGCATATATTTTTCATCGTACTCAGTGAGTTTGTTATTACTGTTTACACATATATTTTTAAAAATTTCCGTTATTTTGAGAAATACTTTTCGTATATTTCTTATCAATAATTACAATACTACACTTATTAAAATATTTTTATACATCATAATATTTATGTTTATTTTTTTACAAAAAAAGTTAAAATATATTTATAGAAATTTTTTATATTATTAAAGATTTGGTCTCCTAACAAATTTTGAAACAATTGCACTTTAAAAACTAAACAATTTTTCTTTTTCTAAAGAAGAAAAAGTACGAAAATAGTTCCACTTTCGATCTAAATGGAATTCTGTGATAGGTCTGTAGTTTAAAAATAAATCTCGTGAAAATGAGTTGTAAAACAAGAGAAATACAAAATTTCCTACTCTGGTCTACAATATTTGTTTCCAAAATCCCATTTTTTAATCTCTCGCATTCCGCTTTTATTTAAAATTGTTGTAAATTTAAAAATTAAACGTAGATGAAAACTTCGCCGGCTTACAGTCGATTCTAAGCCGCCGTCGACATTTTAGTGTCAACCTCTTACGTCGTTAATATTTGTCGGCGCAGAACACTATTTGTGGTTAAAAGATTTGCAAAAATAATAGATTTTTTCTTTTTTTCTTTTAATTTGTTTCAATTTATTAACAAAATAAAATAATAAAAAACATGAAATATTTGTAAAGTGTAAATATTTAAATATACATAATAATGACTATGCTCGACAAGTATTATGTATTGTCGTCCAAGTGACAACGCCAAGAAAAGAAAAAAATACAGATAAAGGAAGTAAATGCAAGAAGAATTATCACAATTATCATAAGACCGTGTACAGTGCAGTGATTCATTAAATAATTAAGCATATTTAAATACTAAACAGAGCCGAGTCGAGCTGAATACAAAACAACAAATTTTACGCAGTGAAAGAAACAATGTCATCTATACCAACACCTGTGTTTGGATTTGCGATATTCTTTTTGTTGTTTTGGTGCGGTACCTGGTGTGTACATCTAATGGCTATATGTTATGGCAAATTTAAACTGCATAAAAAGTCGTGCATGTTTCCAAATGAGACACCACTACCGGGTGTTTCAATTATAAAGCCTCTAATGGGCGTTGATCCCAATTTGGAGCATAATCTAGAGACCTTCTTTACCATGGATTATCCTGTTTATGAACTGTTATTCTGCATAGAAGATAAATCAGATCCTGCGGTGAAATTAGTAGAGAGCCTAATTTCGAAGTATCCCACAGTGGAGGCTTCGTTATTTTTGGGTGCCTCAAATGTGGGTGTGAATCCCAAAATTAATAACATGCAACCCGGTTATGAAGCTGCCAAATATGAATTTGTTATGATCTCCGATAGTGGCATCAAAATGAAAAATGATACCTTGTTGGATATGGTGCATAATATGGGTGAGAAATATGCATTAGTGCACCAGATGCCTTTTACGTGTGATCGTGAAGGTTTCGCAGCCACATTTGAAAAGATTTTCTTTGGCACTGTACAATCAAGAATATACTTATCGGCCGATTTGTTGGGCATCAATTGTCACACGGGAATGTCCTGCCTTCTGCGCAAGTCTGTCATCGACTATTTGGGAGGATTAAAAACTTTCGGCTGCTATTTGGCCGAGGACTTTTTTATTGCCAAAGCCATTACAGAACAAGGGTGGAAAATGCGCATTAGCAACCAGCCTGCTTTACAAAACAGTGGCTTTTGTGATATTAGTAGTTTTCAGGCGCGTCTTATTCGTTGGGCCAAACTTCGGGTGGCCATGGTACCCACAACTATACTACTGGAGCCTTTATCCGAATGCATGGTACTGGGGGCATTGGCCTCTTGGTCGGCTTCTCTCATTTTTAAATGGGATCCTTTGGTATTTTACTTGGTACACATTCTAACATGGTTTCTATCGGACTGGCTGCTGCTGTCGATTGTTCAGAATGGTTCGTTGCCGTTTCATAAATTCGAATTCGTTATTGGTTGGCTGTTTCGCGAGTTAAGTGGCCCCTATTTGTTTTTGCACGCCTTATGGAATCCAGCCATAAGATGGCGCACTCGCACCTATAAACTACAATGGGGAGGAGTTGCCTATGAACTGCCAGATACAAATGATTCCAATACAAATCCAAGCAGCAAACGTCTCTTAATAGCATCGTAGCATAAGGTTTACTCATCATATGGACAACATAAGTTTACTAACTACCTATTCCTGGGTACAACAAAAACAACAACATATACCATACGAATTATCAGCATTTTTATTAGTCGGCAAATCATTGTTAATGTATAATAAATAGTGCGATGTATGTCGTGTTATGCCGTGATTAAGATGACAGATAAAAAGGTTAGACTAACTAACTACCGTAGAAGATAATTAGACAGACAGTATTCCTTAACTACTCAATTTAATTTGAAAGTATTTAAGCTCATATTGAACCTTTTTTTTACTTTCTCTCACTTAATTTCGTTTTTTTTTTACAAAAAATTAAAGAGAAACACTTTTGTAAATAAAAATAATTTCCCCTTTTTTTTATATTTTTATTAGTTTTCAATTCCTAAAAACTTATACTACTAGCTAACCTTTATATCTATCATTTTTCGTATGATTTAATTTATTTAAACTTTTAGTTTTATATTAATTTTAATAAGTAGGCATAATGAAAAGAAAATAAAACTAAAAAAAAGTAATAAATATTAACTATAATAATATACCAAAATGTTAGAATATTAAAATTAGAAATATCTTTTATATGTAAAACTGAACTTTTGTATAAAATAATCAAAAAATCCTTGCTTGAATCCCAAAAAATCTCATTACAAACAAAATTGCTTTAAAGTGAAGTATATATGTAAGTTCTTTTTGGTAGTTCAAAGGACTATTTTTGTGAGACATTTTTCTCTATTAAAAATTTAAGTTAATAAGAAACTCGAATAATTTTCAAAAGAACACAACACTGGCAATAATATATTAGAAAATCTAGATAAAAAAAGGCATCACCCTTCTCAACTTCTACTCCATTATTATAGAGTTAAAGAAAATTCCGATTAATGTATAAAAACGACAATTTGGTAAAAATGAGAATTACAAAAATAAATAAAAAAAAAATAAATGTAGATTGTTTTAAGCATCCATTGTGTGAAGATGGATGTTAATACACATGTGTAGTTATATATTTGAAATAAACGAAAAATAAATAACAAACAAAAAAGTTTTTCTTATCAATTTGAATAAATACAAACAGAAGTAGGTATTTTTTTGAAGAAGATATCATATGGGTTAAGGGTAAATTATGGTTCTATTGTCATACCATTTGGTAGACATATTTTCGTTTCAACAAAACTTATATTATGTTGTTATTAAGTCCGTAAAAACGATAAAATCAATTATTGAAGGTGACCTTAAATGAGGGTTAATTATGGCCAAAGAGATTTCGATTGATATAAAATTCGATCATTGTTATTGTTACGCTGACATTTTTATGTTAATTATGCACATTAAAGTAATTTTCTATAGGCGACCTTACAACAAACCTGCAAACAAAGCAACTGTAATTGGTGTCATTACATTAAACACTATTACAACTGGAACTAGTTGTTTATTTTCCTTATACTATCCAAGTCTAAACAAATTAAAAACAAATCCTTTCTCCAAGTTTTACGAGGATCAGCCGATATTTAACTATATCCTCCATATAAAACATCTTGCAGAAAATCAGTTTCTACAAAATTTTGCATTAAGAAAATGATCAATAACGTAAAAACAAAACAATAAAAATTGTTTATTTACTAGCTATACCCAGTGTGCTGTGCTATCCTAAAAACAATATAAATAAGAAACTTAACGATTGTGATCATTCTAACTACAATGGTTTTCCAGATAAACAATTTCATGTTTCGATTTCAATATCATAGAAAACTCAAAAAGTACCAGTTGGAGAATGAAAAAGTACCAAAAAATATCACTTGGTACCGGTGTTTTGAAAAACACCCCATCAGTGTACACTTAATAAGGTAGCCTCGTCGCTACAACAAATACAACAATACAAAAACAACAGGCGATTTGTTATTGTAGAATAATCCCATCTGTCAAAAAAAGCTGTGTGTGTAGAATGAAAAAGCAACAAATAAACACAATAAAAATATGAGTTTTTAGCAATTATTTAAATTTTTAACTATTAATATTAATATATTATATAAATTAAACGTTGAATGTCTGAAAATCATAACTATATCTATTGGGAAGACCAATTTTCCGAATTAAACGTGTTTTTTGTGAAAAGTGATTGGTCGTGTTAAAAATAGTTGAAACTGATTTGGAACGTATGCCGGAGCTAAAGATTTTCTTTTTTTATCAAGAGAGAAGGATAACAAAGACATTTAATCACGATTGACCTAGAAAACTCCTTTAAAACCATAATTTTCTTCACTTTTTAAAATTTTTACACCTTTTGCGATTTTTTTTCTATGTAAACAAACAGGAATTTTGACAGATATGATTGTAAAAGCTGATGATCAGCTGTGCGGACGAGGCTACCTTATTAAGTGTACACTGCACCCCATTAGCATATTTAGTGTTTCTTGAATAAAATCAAATTTCCTGTTTTTACCCCTTTTTTCCTCCCTATTAACGAAATAAATATTCTGTTCTAAAAAGTTGCGACATCGTATTGGCAGCCCGTTATTATGTATTCATATGTAAAAGTTAATAAAGCAAAAACAATTGTTTCATAAAAAAGTACCAAAAATAAATAAACGTTCGTCGTGTTATGAAGGATTCAAAATATTTTTTTAATGTTCTCTGGTTTAAAAGATACATGGTGTGCAAAAGAAGTACCAAATTACAGTTTTTACCCGTTTATTCCCTAAAGGGGCCGAATTTGAAAAATTACCGGACACCTTTCCGCTTTTTTTTAAATGAACGACGATAAGCTTTCAGTGTTTTTGTAACTTTTCTAGTTTAGGAGATTTGAGGTTACCGAATTAAACATAATTATGAACTTAAAAGCACTATTATTCCGGTTCAGTTGTATGGGGGTTAAGTGAAATAATGGACCGATGTTAACCATTTTCAACAGGCTTCGTCTCCGGTAACAGAGAATACAACCCTGTCAAATAGTTAAAACAGCTGTTAAGCCTAAACTCACCACACGTAAAACTACGGTGTGGCATCTCAAAAAAGTTTCACGTGTATCGGGTTTTTAGTACATAAACAATGTAATTTGTGAACGTTTTTCTAAACACATTATTAAAAATTAAAGTTTTTTATCATAAAATTTTACACTAAAAATAAATAAACATGTCGAGAATTATAGTTAAACAGTTGCCTAAAAACGTAAGTAAAATTTTTCCACAAAATCTCTTAAAATTCTATAAGTTTTCTATGTTATTTAGATAACTGAAGATAAACTGCGAAATTTGTTTGGTTCTAAAGGCACCATAACTGATATGCAGCTAAAGTACACTGCAGATGGAAAATTTCGACAGTTTTGCTTCATTGGCTATCAAACGGAAGATGAGGCACAACAAGCCATTAAATTTTTCAACAATACCTGCATCCAGACCAATCGTATACGCGTTGAAATGTGTGCCAATTTGGGCAGTGATGATAAACCACAGTCGTGGAGTAAATATGCGAAAGATAATAAAAAAGAAATGGATTTGGCGAAAAAAATCAAGGAGGCCTCATTAGAAGATAAGAAAAAGGAAAAGGCCCAGTCAAAGCTAGATGAAATTATAGGTAAACACAAAGATGATCCTGAATTTCAAGAGTTTATGAAGGCTCACGAAAGCAAGCGCTCGTTATGGGCAAATGATGCAGCAGAGGCAGTAGTGAGTGAAAATAAAGAGCAGCAAGAAGATTCTGACAAAGAAGATCAAGGTGAGAACGAACAAAGTGATGAAGAGGAGGAAAATCAAAATGAAGATGAAGAAGAGGATACAAAATTGGCGGAAAAACCTATAAGTGACTTGGAATATATGAAATCTTTAATGGTTTCTTCAGATTCGACAAAAAATTCAGCTAAAACTAAACAATCTAACATTGACTTATTTACCATCAAAATCCATAATGTCCCCTATAAAACTAAACGACAGGAAATTATAAAATTTTTCAAACCCTTAAAACCTTACTCGGTGCGTTTGCCTTCCAAAGTACATGGATTTTGTTATGTGGGTTTCAAGACCGAAAAGGACATGACCAAGGCTATGTTGAAGAACAAAAGTTTCATTAAGGGGAAACAAGTATTTTTCTCCGATTTCACGGAGAAAAACAAAATTACTAAGGCCAAACAGGCGGGAAAAGGAGACGCTGAAATAAAGGCCATGACGGACAAAAATTCAAAATGGAAAATACAGGAATCAAGCTTAAACAATGAAGAAGATATATCCGAGTCGGGTAAAATATTCTTTCGCAATTTGGCTTATACTGTAAGTGAGGATGATTTACAAAAACTATTTGAACAATATGGTCCTGTGGCCGAGTTAAATTTACCAGTGGATACGGTAACCAGACAAATTAAAGGTTTTGGTACGGTAACGTTTTTGATGCCCGAACATGCAGTGCTAGCATTTAATAAGCTAGATGGTACTACATTTCACGGCCGTCTATTACACTTAATACCCGGCAAAAGCAGTAAGGCTGACGAAGAGCAAAATGAGGAAAATGATAGTGCTCTAACGTTTAAACAGAAAAAAGCTTTAAAATTAAAGAAAAACGCCCAAAATTCAGTGACTTGGAATACTTTGTTCTTGGGTGCAAATGCGGTGGCAGAAATTTTAGCGAAAAAGTTTGACACCACCAAACAACGTATTTTGGATACCGATGAGGGTGGTTCGAGTGCTGCCGTACGTGTAGCTTTGGGAGAAACACAAATTGTGGTAGAAATGAAAAAGTTTTTAGAGGAAAATGGTGTGCACATAAATGCCTTTGATACACAGAATGCCAAACGTTCAAAAACAATAATTTTAGCCAAAAATTTACCACCCGATACCAGCGTTCAAGATTTAACACCCATTTTCGGTAAATTTGGACCAATAGGTAGAATAGTTTTACCACCCAGTGGCGTCACAGCCATTATTGAATACTGTGATCCTTCAGAAGCCAGACAAGCCTTTAAAAAGTTGGCTTATAGTAAATTCAAAAATGTACCTTTGTATTTGGAATGGGGACCGGAAAATACGTTTACCACTAGTCTGTCGGGAGAACCTTTAATAGCAAAAATTGAAAATGAACCTACGGCAGATGAAACTAATGAAACAAAAGAAAATATGAATGAAAACCAAAAAGAAGAAGCTCCTAATGATGATAATGAAGATGATGGTGATGAATTGCCTGAGCCCAATACTACTCTTTTCTTGAGAAATTTGAATTTTAAAACGGAACAAGAAGCTGTATACAAACACTTCAAATCTTTGGGTCCCATACATACAGTAGAAATTGCCAAACGTAAAGATCCTAAAAATCCCAAAAGCTTTTCTTCTCTCGGATATGGTTTTATACAATTTAAAAAATCTGCTACAGCTGAATATGCTCTTAAGAATATGCAATTCACCAACATTGAGGGCAATCAAGTGGAGCTCAAACGCAGTGATCGTATACTTAAGTAAGCCTTTTTAATATATTTTTACTTTTTATGCATTAATATTAACATTTTTTACAGATCTGCCATTACAAATCAGGGTCAACGCAAAAAGGTAGAGATAACTAAACAAACTGGTACCAAATTGCTAGTACGTAATATACCTTTCCAAGCTAAAGTTAATGAAGTTCGTGACCTTTTCAAGTGAGTAAATATTTGTTACTTAATAAAAATGTTTTTTTATTATTTCTGAATTCTTTTAGGGCTTTTGGTGAGTTACGTTCAATACGTTTGCCGAAAAAGATGACACCTGGTGAAGACTGTCATCGTGGTTTTGGTTTTGTTGATTTCGTCACAAAAAGTGATGCTAAAAAGGCCTACGATGCTTTAAGCCAAAGTACTCATTTATACGGTAGACGTATTGTGCTTGAATGGGCCTCTACAGCTGAAGAAGACGTGGATACATTAAGAAAAAGAGCCGCGGATGATTACAATAGTTCATATCAAAATGATAATGCAAAGCGAAGCAAACGTGCTGTATTCGATACTGAGGGTAATGTTAAGAGTATAGCTAATGATGAAGATGAGCATTAAGTTAATGAAAATAATTGTTGACATTAGATTAGTGTATATTAAAAGTACTCTGTGTTTAATTCTTTTGTATAAATAATTGTTTTATCTAAAGTAAAATATATGTATAAATATATATTTTGATTAAGCTAAAAATATGTATATTTAAATATACATTTTAATATTAACAGAGATGTGTGTTTGTTTTCTTTTTAGTATTCAAAAAGATATTAATAATTTATTTTAGGTTTATTACGCACATTTTTAATACAAATAAATATGACTATTTTCTCAACTTTAGAAATTTTCTAAAAAAAAATACATATCCGTAATAAGAAGAATTTAAGTCGTCGACACGTAATCATTTCGAAAGAATTGCCCTGCATCCAAATCTGTCCTGTGGACTCTGGAAGGTTAGTGTTCTAGTCTGTTAGACCGGAGTTGGTGGGTTCGATTCTCACCTGAGGGACTGGTTGAGGAGCGCACAACACGCCCGATAGAGGCCTAGGTGTATTTCTTTGGATTTGATGTATGTACATCCTTCTTTCAAACTAACTAACAGTTAGTTACTAACTAAATCTTTCCTCAGAAATGTAAAGATATCTCTCAAAGAAGAAATAAGTTATGTCAAATGTTAAGCTTTATTTTAAAGATGAACTTTCTGGTGGCATACAACATTTTAAAAATAACGACATCTTGGCAATGTTGTACCGTCTTTGTTTTTATTACTTCGTCTCAGGGTTTTGCCTTTTTTCAAATTTTGTTGGCTTGTAATGCTTACATCTAATACTGCGATGGAATTATCTGGAATAAACCGATGATACTTAACGTATATATGTATCGATGCCCTATCCATCCATCCATATATCTGTCTATCTAGCTATCTTTCTATCTATTTATCTAACTATCTATCTATCTATCTATCTATCTATCTATCTATCTATCTATCTATCTATATCTATCTATCTATCTATCTATCTATCTATCTATCTATCTATCTATCTATCTATCTATCCTATTTATCTATAGAATTCAGTAATAAAACAGTTTTCATTTCTTTTTGTTTTTAATATATCATTTTACAAATGTTTATACAATTTTTTATTATTTGTTGTTGTTCTTTACTGTTTGTTGTTTTGCAACCATACAATTATTGCTCTCATTAATTTTAAGTTAAATTTAAAATAATTCTGTGTGTAATTAAGTTTTGTATGTATTTCATCATCCTGTTGCTGGGGGGGTAAGTATTTCTTGATTTGCATAAATTTAAATGTGATAATAGTTTAAAGAATATCGGATTTTTTTCTTCGTTTTAATTGTTTTACAATATATTTTGTTTTTGCCTTTTTGTGTTTATTTTTGTTTTTTTGTTTTTCAATAAGCAATAATAGTAAGAAGTTTATTTAGATGTATTTATTATAATGTTTGAGATAAAATAAAATACATACAATACGAACGAACGAACGATCGTTTAAACGAGTATCGATTTATGTCTCTACCATAAATCATTAGCAGTATATTGTGTATATTAAAGTAATACTAATATAATAATAATAATATTTATAATAATTATAATCATAATAATTAAATTCTATATTGTATATGTATATAGTAGAATAAAATAGAATATAATTAAAGGGCGGTAATACATTGTATAATAATTTTAATTATAATAAGTTTTTAATTATAAATGTACCTTGCAAGTTCAGGAAAATAAGCAGGAAACTCTACTATTTAAGTTGCTTTTTGTGTTCTTTTTTTGTTTTGTTTTGTTTTACTACCAAATTGTTTGCTTTTATTGCTTTAATTAAGACAATTTTCTTGTATATAATTCATTTGATTAGATTTGTTTTAAGAGGAATCAGTTTTAAAGCATTAAAGTTGTATTAATTAATTTAATGTTTTTGCTTGAACTGTATTAACAGCATTATTAACATTCAAAATGTTAATGTTTAAGAGTTTAATTAGTTTAGAATTAAATTTATATGTATATAAATGTATGTAGGTGTATATGTGTTAGTTATATTTACATAAAATGCATAAAATATATATATTTATATATAGATGTATGTTGTATGTAGGTGTATATATATAAAAATATCGTAATTTTCTATATAATTATTATTAACCTGTTAGTATTACTTGAGCTATGGAATAATTATATTATTTCTACTTTCTCTTTATTATTATTATTATTTTTTAAATAAACAAAATATGACCCATTAACTATTCACTCCAACTAACTTGTTTTTGGACACTTGAATGTATACACTTTAGTGTTTAGCTAGTTGCTTATGTGCTGGTATAGAGTGAACTTTTTACAGTCTTACACTAAATGTGTTTAAAGATTTTTTTTATTTTACATATTTCCGGCATCTTTTTCATGTTGCATACGAGCCTGTAGAAAACAATAGAGTATACCGGCCTGTGCCATTACATCTACTGTACCGGATGCCAGTAAATCTTTTTGTTTTGTTTGCGTTGCTCCTGGCCGCAATAGAGTGGGACCAAATACCATGGCTAGATTGTGCAGAGACATTTTATTATCGACTTCTCTGTTGTGTACTCTATAGGAAAAGAATTTATTTCAGGGGGGGAGAAGAGAAGAAAAATGTTATAAAATTTGTATTAGATAATAGTTATAATGATAATGATGCTGTTATAGATTTATAACAAAATATGAAGAAGCCTTTTCATATGTTCTTTAACTTATAATAACATTTCGTTGGTTTCAAAAATGTTGAGAAGATAATAATGTAATTTATAAAAAATTTCTTTTAATCATACTTTGATCCTATCTGAGCCATCGATGTTGGCAAAATTTAGGTATATTACCCGGTGAAATGGGTAATATGTTAAATATCTGACTTTTCGACTTTTTGCATTTAGTTAAAAGTCGATTTTTAGACTTTTCGAGTTTTTGCATTTTATGAAAAGTCGATTTTTCGACTTTTAACAAAAAGTCGACTTTTAGACTTAAAGTATTTTATAAATAGTCGACTTTTCTTTTTTTAGAGTTTTTGACTTTTTTCTACTATTTTCGAGTTTTGGACTTTTTCCGACATTTATCTACTTTTTTCTATTTTTTTTTACTTTTTTCGACTCTTTTTTTTTACTTTTTTCAAGTTTTTTCAGACTATTTTAGAGTTTTTGACTTTTTTCCACTTTTTAAAATTTTCGACTATTTTTGACTTTTTTCTACTATTTTCGAGTTTTCGACTTTTCGCTACATTTTTCGACTTATTACGACTTTTTTTCGACTTTCTTTGATTCGACTTTGTGACTATTTTTTACTTTTTTTCGACTGTTTTAGAGTTTTTGACTTTTTTCAACTTCTTTAAAAATTTTGACTTTTTTCTACTATTTTCGAGTTTATTTGAATCGACTTTGTTACTATTTTCGACTATTTTTTTACTTTTTTCGAGTTTTTCCGACTATTTTAGAGTTTCTGACTTTTTTCCACTTTTTTAAAATTTTCGACTATTTTTGACTTTTTTCTACTATTTTCGACTTTTTGCTACATTTTTCGACTTATAACGACTTTTTTCGACTTTCTTTGACTTGACTTTGTGACTATTTTTTTTTTTTTACTTTTTTCGAAATTTTTCGACTATTTTAGAGTTTGTGACTTTTTTCCACTTTTTTAAAATTTTCGACTTTTTTCTACTATTTTCGACTTTTTGACTTTTTGCTACTTTTTCGACTTTATTTGACTCGACTTTGTGACTATTTTCGACTATTCTTTTACTTTTTTCGAGTTTTTCCGACTATTTCAGAGTTTTTGACTTTTTTTCCTTTTTTTAATTTTCGACTATTTTTGACTATTTTCGAGTTTTCGACTTTTTACAACTTTTTTCGTCTTATAACGACTTTTTATGACTTTTCGACTTTCTTTGACATTTTTTACTTTGTAACTATTTTCGACTATTTTTTACTTTTTTCAAGTTTTTCCGACTGTTTAAGAGTTTTTGTCTTTTTTCCCACTTATTTAAAATTCTCGACTATTTTTGACTTTTTCTGCTATTTTCGAGTTTTCGACTTTTTCCAACTTTTTTCAACTTTTCGACTTTTATTTACAAAGTAGACTTTTCGACTTTTTTCATCGACGGTAGTCGAGTTATCGACTTTTTTGGAACAAAATAGTCAACTTCGACTTTTCGACCTTTTTCGACAAAAAGTCGATTGTTCGATTATTTGAAAGTCGATTTATAGAACCCTAATAGATACAGACTAAAATATGTTATAAAATCCATAAAAATCATAGAATGACATTCAATGTCCTAGAATAAATTTACAACATTATAAATTATTCGATCAGGTATGCTGTATTACGGTCCCTGTTTACTAATGTAATCCTACAAAGCGTGGCTTAATTCTATTTTCCAAAAATTTTAGATATAGTTTACGGGTGGTATGATTAATTTTTTGTTTATAGGCATAAATAATTCGCATACGTTCTGATCTACAATACCCATGGAGACGTATGAGTAATATATATTTTTGTTTTGCAAAAGTATTTACCCCCATTCTGCATTACATTTGAATTGAAATTTTCTTCGTTTGACAACATTGTTGTTCAAATAAGAACTTACGTAGTTACGAACGTAATGCAGAATACCACAAAATAATGCTAATTAATGTTATTAAATATCGTGAAAATGTTTTCTATATGGAATGAGTAATTTTTTACCAATAATTTACCTTATTAAATGATCTAATATGTGATTAATGGAAGCCTTGTTGGCCTGGGGTAATTCTTCGAATACTTGCAAAAGTTCATTGATGCGTTCGACTTCATTGTTATTGCTAAAACGACTAAAGGTTTCAAAGAATTTCGGATATAAAACATCGGTAAATAAGGCTTCGGGTAATTCTCGTAAATAAAATTTTAAAATGCCGGTAACAGAGTGTATATCAACATCTTTTAGCAATTGTTCAGCTTCATAGGAATCTTAAAAAAATAAAAGATAAAACAACAACAATAAATAATTTACATATATAGAGTCAGCTCAAATGAAATAACTTACTTGTTTCAAAAGATTTCTTTAGTTTAGCCAAATCGGAAGCAGAACCACTAACACGATAAATACCCACTTCAGACATACCGCGTTTTTCAACTTCACGTATGCAGGCACTTATTATAAATGGAATGTCACGTTTTTCTCGTCTGTAATTAAGATTTAAATAAAATTTTTTGATTTTTTTTAATATAATTTCTTAAGTTTTATGTTTTACTTTAAAACTTGTTGCATTTTGGCACCAAATAAAGCTCCCGGTTTCGAGGTAGGCACACGCCGTAATGTCACTTCGCCAGGTACAAAATGTAAAGTGGTATTTAAAGTTAAATTATCACCCAATTTTAGGACACGACCTTGTGGTGTTTCCTTTAACCAACTGCGGCTCAACTACAAAATACACATAAGGGAAAAATTCCTCCTTAAAGAAATACAAGTTTTTAAAGCCGTTTTTTTACCTTTATAATATGTTTAGCTCTTAATATGGGCCGTTCTTGTAGAGCATATAATAGTATGCGTACATTTTGGCTGCCCTCCAGTTCGACTACAAAACTTTCATTCCACATGGGATTCATGGAGCGACATATCATTTTGGTGGCAGCTTTACGGAAATAATGACCATATGAATCCACTTCTATTGAAATATATAAATCCGCCGGTTGGTCTAAGCCGCTAAGATTATGCACCGTCATGTGTAGATCTCCCACTAAGAGACTTTCATCGTTAGTATTGCGCATTAGGTAAGAACCCATTTCGGTTTTCATGCTCTTTTGCATGGCCACTATAAAGGCATGAATTTCTAAAGCATTTATAGTACTAGTGCCGGGTATATTACATTGTTGCTGGAAAAATCAAATGTTTAGTATAATTATACAATAAGGAAAATAAATTGCCCAATACCAACCTGTAAACTCAAAATGGAATCTATCCATTGAGTACGCTCGAAATCTGAACTTAAGAAAAAGGTCACCGTCTTATTTGTGGCCTTGTTGGCAATGCGAAATACTAAATTGGGAGAAGCCAGCACTAATTGTGATTCTAAATCTGCTAATTTTCGACGATACTTTTCACCACCTCTTAAGCCATTTGGTTTACGCGACTTATCGTCCTTCTCCTCCAATAACAATTGATCACGTACAGTACAAGCCTGTGTCTTTAGCTGCAATATATTGGCTGGACTAGATTCTTTAAGTTCTGCACTAGCATCCGATTCCTCGAACACGGCTACATCTTTCAAGGGTATAAACCATTTCAGTTCATAATCTATACGATCACGGCCAGAAGCCTTATATTTGGCACATGCAATAACATCATTAAACAGAAACAAATGACGCAATTTACGATGACCATCCACTAGCTCAACAATAAATGAATTCTTTACCATGCGTCTTAAGTTCTTGTTGGATTCTGTGGGCAACTTTTGATTGACCACATTGAATTGCTTGAGAAATTTATGGATGGTATCGTGAGCCTGCTTAAGAGGATGATGATCCGGATGATTTTGTGGCGTACAATCTAAAAGATCATTAAAGACCAAAGCATTGATTTGTACACGTGCCACCGGCTTGTGTAGTAGATCTTCGAGAGTTAGCGATTGCTCAGTCTGCAAATTCAAGACAATTGTAGAGACAATCTTCTTGAATTGCGGATTATTAGCACTGCATTTCTTCACCGTCTCTATGGCCTGATTATAATTGTGGAGAAATGCACTGTACAGGTCAAACATTTCCGCTAAACGTTTAAATGTTTCACCAATAAGCACATCGCCACCCTCATGAGCTACCAACGACTTTAAATCACTCAAAAATAACGAGTGTGCATCGTATAGCTCATCGATCTTAAAGAATATTGTATTTTCTTCATCCTCCTTAATGACGGGCTGTGAAGTACCCAATGTGGCATGGATGGCTTTTTTATACTAAAAGGCAAGTTAAGAGGCAAAGTAAAATAAATTTCAAAGGGAGTTTTATACGAAAAACAAATAAAACTTACTTGTATCATGGTATTTAAACATGCCACATAAATCGTTTCACTTTGTATGATTGTGCTTAATATGGAACGTATTTTATTACCACGCTGACTACCCGAAACCTGTAAATATTATAAAATTATTATATTTATCCCTGAAATACTTCGAACAGAAACAGATTCATTTGTATATTGCGATGTCTTAAGACAAATATATATTTGTATGTATTATGTACAAAGATTAATCAACTTAAAATTCTATTTAAAATATTATTATGATGTATATGTTTATAAAACAAAGACAATGATTTTATTTTGTAAATAATAGATGAAGTTTTATAATCATGATATAGAAACAAACACTCATAAACAAGCACCAGCACCATTTTACATATAAAAACGAAGCAAATAACTTAAACAAAAACTAAAGCGAAAAAAAGTTTTATTTTAAAATTTTGTAGATATTTTTTTTTTGTTTTTTTTTTAAGGTACTAAATTGTTTGATGACAAGTTGGTACTCACAAGTATTGCTGAAACTAGATTCTGTTTTGATTCACGTATGTATGATTATCAATTTGTTAGAAAAACAAAATATATAAAAATTAAAAAAAAAAGAAAAAATGATACAGTTAGTAAAGTTAAAAATCATTAATTTTTAGTTTTTTCTACTAATTTTCTATTATTATTATTATTATTATTGTTTATTAAAAGAATTATAAATTGTTATTATATGGACAAAAGTTTGCAAGAAAATTCAAAACTATTCAAGTGGCTCAGGTGTTTATATATTCTAAATTAAGATTTTTTTTGCTAAATTTCTGACTATTCGATAAAAGTTCGAATTTGGATAAAACCATGTTGGTTTTTGGTGAATTTCGATGTATGTTTGGCTTTTCAAAAAAGTTTATTTTTGTTGTCTTTTTGAAATATTTTCTAGATTTAATATTTTCTATTAATTTTCGGGGCTTTTTTCGATGAAAGTACAATATTTCGACAAAACTATTGTAGTTTTTCGGAATAATAAATTTGGAAATGCTAGCAGTAATTGTGATTCTAAATCTGCTAATTTTCGACGATATCGTTCACCACCTCTTAAGCCATTTGGTTTTTGATAAATTTCTGACATTTCGATAAAACTTTAAATTTCGATAAAACGAAGTTTTTTTCTGAATTTCGATATGTGTGTGAATGTTTCTTTTTGTTGACTTTTTAAAATATTTTCGAATTTTATTGATTTTCTATTTATTTTTGAGGCTTTTTTCGATGAAAGTACAATATTTCGATAAAACTATTGTAGTTAGATTCTTCGAATTCGATTTATATTCAAATTTCTAAAAAAAAACTATAGAATTTGCAATTTTTCCATAATAATACAGTTTTTCGATAAAAGTTTGATTTTTTTCGATTTTTTCAAGAATGTAGGCAATTTTGATAAAAGTTCGATTTCGACAAATGTTCGAATTTAGATTTTTCGATTATTATGTTACATTTCAATAAAGATGGAGTTTTGTTTGACTTGTCGATAAATGGTTTGGATTTTTGGATTTTTGTTTAACTTTTCGATAAAATTAGATCTTTCGATGAAATTTTGATTAATTTACATTTAAAAAAGTTTTGATTATAGTTTGATTTTTGATAAACTTTCGAAAAAACGCTCTTGTTTGGTGAAAATTCAATATTTTGATAATAAAATTGATTTTTCGATAAACAGTAGACTTTTCCATAAAATTAAATTAATATTTCGACATTGGATATTATCGGCCAGCAAGAACAACTAAGTTTCCACGACAATTGGATCTCCGTTCGGAACGACTCGATTCTATTGGCAATCACGCCAGAAGATTGGGTCTTGAATATAACGACAACTTTAGCAGTTGTGATAATGAGAAGGACGAGGAATCAATATCTCACCTTCTCTGCTATTGCCCTTCATTCAAAAAAAGAGAACAATGTTTCGGCCTTGCTGTTGTTGTAGCAGCGACACGTATAAAGTCGGTGTAGCTGGGTTTACAATCCTTGGTCGTTGTTCGTTGAACTCCGAGTCGTTCCGGTGCGAAGAACCTATTGTAGTGGGAACGCCTTGCTGTTCTATATTGTTTGAATGAACTATCAGGGATATGCCTAAAAAATATGGACAACGTTGGTTGTATGGTGATATAATTCTTTCCTCCCATGTATGACATTTTTATTTTTAAAACAAAATAAAAATACTTTTCTCTGTAAAATGTTTGTGACTTTACGGATGAATTCGAATTATTCAAATTATGCTCCGAATTTGATTTTTTGCAACATTATTTTGCATTTAAAGAAAAACCCAAATACTTTATCTGAATTACTTTTAAAATACTAATCTAAGTTTTGCTTGCAAACTTTTTTCAGTTATTATCATTGTAATTGTTAAAGGAATGAAAAAAAAACTAAATTCCCTAATTACTCATCTAAAACTATCATTAAGAATCTTACCTTTCTTAATGCTCCCGGGGTTTGTATATTATGATCATCCTGTGATATAGTACGCATTATAGGCATACCACCACTCTCATACTCTCCATCGCTGTCCACAGAACTGGAACGTGTTTCGTTATTTTTTCTACAACAAAAAAAAAAAAAAATAAAAAAAAATAATTACATAAATCCAATCGTATTTATCTTTAAAAACAACATACTGTATAAAATAATTAATATTGGCATAATTGGAAGAACGTCCTGGAGATTCAGGATCTGTAACACTAGTTTGACTACTTAAATGTCCATGTGAACTCATGGGTATGATACTGCCAGGTGTTGATAAATCGTCACGACTAGAAGAGGAGCCAGTGCGGCCAGGTTTAATATAGACATATTCATCATCACCATTATCCAGAGGCACTGTGTCATACAAGTGTTCCTGTTCGTTATCGGCCATTTGATTGGCTCTAGCACTATCTGAACTTAGAGAAGAAACTGATTCATAGCTTTTGATCTGAAAATTGTAAACAATATAAGTATTTTGTTTTTGTATTTTAATAAAACGCTTACAATTTCGGATATGCCTTGTGAAGATAGCGACTCCTTCGAGCCTATTGTACGACCCTGTTGACCAACAATTTCAGCATCACCTGGCTGTAGTGATGTTCTTGATTTTTTATCTAAACTACCAGTGGAAGAGCTGTCAGCGGCTGTTAGTTTGACATTTTTACTTAGGCTGCTAGTTGGCGAAGAGCCAACAACAGGTCTTGGTTGTGCAATATGTTGAGAGCGAGTTGTTGCGCTTGCCATTGCACCGCCAGATTGTGTTGCTTGTTGTGTTCGACCCAAGCTGCCAGTCGGGCTGTGTGTGTAATTAAGGTCAGGTCGCTTGGCTTTTTCCATACTCTCTGTTTTATTTATCTTATTACCCAATTCTTCTAAAAACTCTGTGTTGTTTAAAAATTTGTTCATTTCTGGTGTAGTTTTGCGATTTTGGGCAAACGATTTTCCCTCCGAAGACTCTGAAGATTTTTGTCGCAATATATCGGATGGTTTGATATTGCGTTCCAAAGAATTTGCCGGACTTTCGGATGAAGATAAGCTTCCAGAGCTAGATGGCAAAGGAATAGTGCTTCCCACAAAAGGTGAGTCACGTTTGGGCGATGAAGAAAGTATGGAACCTGGTACAATGGGAGGTTCAACGCGCCGCATGATTTTAGGTGGGGGTCTAAAGTTTAATAATTAATATTATAATGTAATATATTTGTTACTAATTCGTTCTCCTCTTACCTTGGTGGCATCTTTTTCTTGGCATCCAGTAGAGCATGTGAAGAAGCCGTAAGTGAAGGTGAAGCCAATGACGGTGATAATGGTGGAGCTGAGGGTTTACGTTCAAAACTACTAAACGTGGAGGGTGCCATCATATTTCCACAATCTCCTCCAGCACTATCTGGATTTTGCTCCAATGACACAGATGAATTATTGCCCTGATCCGTTTTATTCTCCTTCACCTCTATAACTGTTACAAAATGTGATGTTGATTTTGGTGGCCTTTCGGGAATTGATTTTGTTGTTACGCCATTATCGGAATTATCTTCATTCGAAGCGATAGATGCAGCCAATTCGCTGATGCACTGATGTAATGCACCATTCTTATCACTGTTGCGTTTATCCTTTTCGGTGCCTACATCTTTGTCTTCTTTTTCGCTGTTTCTCTCTTCTGTGGAAGCTGTTGTTGGAAGGTTATTTTTCGACGCACTCGATTTATTGCCATTGTTACTGCCGTATTGACTATTCGCTGTTGTTGTGCCAGTTGTGGTCGTAACGGCAGCCGCATATTTATTATCGGTATTCAATGACAATCTATTAGTTTGTTGTTCTTTATTTCCATTTTTAGATTCCCTTAAATTCAAGCTTGATTTCTGTAAATACAAGAATTTTTTTTTTAAAATTTATTAAATAAATTTCTTATTCATTTTTATTATATACTTTATTATCCTGCACAAATTCTATTGTTTTTATAACAACTTTTTGCCACTTTAGCATATTGCAAGTCTATATTACTCTAGTGTAATGGTTTTATATTAATGAAATATATTTGATCTGTGGTTTGAGAAAATAAATTCTTGAGGTATTTTTAAGAAAAGAAATAACTGCTAGTCATAGAAGATATCAATAAAATCTGTAGAGAATTGCGAATATATTCTGTATTTTTCCAAGAAACTGTACTCTTGCTTAGTATCTTATCAATATACATTGGAAAGATATAGCTTTATAAATAATGCAGTTTAAAAATTGTAAATTACAAAAGTAAGAGAAAATAGTAAAATTATTTTCCGAATTATTTGTACAAATTAAATACCACCAAGTTCAGTTCTAGTTCAGTTCCACTTCAGTTCTAGTTCAGTTCAGTTCTAGCTCAGTTCTAGTTCAGTTCTAGTTCAGTTCTAGTTCAGTTCTAGTTCAGTTCTAGTTCAGTTCTAGTTCAGTTCTAGTTCAGTTCTAGTTCAGTTCTAGTTCAGTTCTAGTTCAGTTCTAGTTCAGTTCTAGTTCAGTTCTAGTTCAGTTCTAGTTCAGTTCTAGTTCAGTTCTAGTTCAGTTCTAGTTCAGTTCTAGTTCAGTTCTAGTTCAGTTCTAGTTCAGTTCTAGTTCAGTTCTAGTTCAGTTCTAGTTCAGTTCTAGTTCAGTTCTAGTTCAGTTCTAGTTCAGTTCTAGTTCAGTTCTAGTTCAGTTCTAGTTCAGTTCTAGTTCAGTTCTTGTTCAGTTCTATTTCAGTTCTAGTTCAGTTCTAGTTCAGTTCTAGTTCAGTTCCAGTTCAGTTCTAGTTCAGTTCAGTTCAAGTTGAGTTCTAGTTCAGTTCTAGTTCAGTTCTAGTTCAATTCTAGTTCAGTTCTAGTTCAGTTCTAGTTCAGTTCTAGTTCAGTTCTAGTTCAGTTCTAGTTCAGTTCTAGTTCAGTTCTAGTTCAGTTCTAGTTCAGTTCTAGTTCAGTTCTAGTTCAGTTCTAGTTCAGTTCTAGTTCAGTTCTAGTTCAGTTCTAGTTCAGTTCTAGTTCAGTTCTAGTTCAGTTCTAGTTCAGTTCTAGTTCAGTTCTAGTTCAGTTCTAGTTCAGTTCTAGTTCAGTTCTAGTTCAGTTCTAGTTCAGTTCTAGTTCAGTTCTAGTTCAGTTCTAGTTTAGTTCTAGATGAGTTCAAGTTCTAGTTGATGCTAAAAAATAAAATGAATTACAAACAATTTCTTTAAGTTCCATTCCATTGAATATCCAAGTGAATATTATGGAATATTATTAAGTAATCAGAAATATTAAAATATAATTTTTCAGCACTATGCCGTACTACAATGAAAAGAGAAGAGCGAATGAGCATTCAACCGAATAAACCATTGACCCATTAGAACAACATGTTAACAACATATACATATTATTCATATTTACATGTATTTTAAAATCGAATCAAGACAATTGTTTTTTTTCTCTTTTCATTAACTAAATTAAAAAATAAAAACTAAAGTTAATTAACAACTACTACAAGTCAAGATCTATAGTAATCATGATTGAAGACCAGGTCTCAGTTGTCAATGAAAACAAAAATTAAAAAAATATATACAACGAAAGAAGAAGGGTTAAAGATATTGCATTTGTCTGGCAAACATTTCGAAAAAAACGTTTCTTTTCAATATGACTCATACATACATTCAACTAAACACAATTTTCTTACAAAACGAAAATAAATAATAATATAAAAATAAAAAACAAATAACTAATACTTGAATAACAAATGGGCTTCAACTCTCTTCTCTTTATCACAACAACACCATGTCTGGTCTTCCATACGAGTACCACACAACTATTACTTATAAATAAAAAAACAATAATAATGTACAAAAAATATTAAACGAAATGATAGCAAAATTTAATAATGAAATAGAATAATTGTTCATTGTTTTTCTTGTGTTAGACTTTACCCCGCGCCACAGTTTAAATTTTTCCTTAAACGATGACATTTTTTTTTATCTGGCAACAAATTGTTGGGATGTTTTTTGGCCACTCTGTTGCAGTGGCAGATATGTTGATTGTTTAAAGCTGGTATGCTGAATATAATAAAATAATTTCAATTGAACTTTACTGCTTTTAAAAACACAACAAAACATATAACATAACACTTGATGAAATTCAATTAAAGGCATAGTGTTGGTTTTTGTTTAAATGAAATTGAATTGAAGATGTTTGATTGGAAAAAATAGGAGATAAAGAAATTAAGGAAAATAATTGTTTGCAGCTAAATTGATAAAACTTTTTTTACAAATGATGTTCAAAAGCTAACGATTGAAAAAGCCTCCTAGATGTGAAGTGAAGTTGAATTAGAGAAATATATTCTTATATATCCTTAGTTAAATATTTAAGTTTCTATACAAACAGAATTTTTAACAGTAATGAAAAAATTTCAACATAATATGTTATTTTTCTGATTAATCCTGCTAAAAACTGGCATAAACTTAAAAATTTGAATAAACATACATATGTATGTATTTCAACCAATTTCAAAATTTCCTTGTTTAGTTCTAGTTTTTTCTAATTTACTTCTAGTTCAGTTCTATTTCGATTCTAGTTCAGTTCTACTTCAATTCTAGTTCAGTTCTAGTTCAGATTTGTTTCAGTTCTAGTTCAGTTCTTGTTTAGTTCTAGTTCAGTTCTAGTTCAGTTCTTGTTTAGTTCTAGTTCAGTTCTAGTTCAGTTCTAGTTCAGTTCTAGTTCTGTTCTAGTTCAGTTCTAGTTCAGTTCTAGTTCAGTTCTAGTTCAGTTCTAGTTCAGTTCTAGTTCAGTTCTAGTTCAGTTCTAGTTCAGTTCTAGTTCAGTTCTAGTTCAGTTCTAGTTCAGTTCTAGTTCAGTTCTAGTTCAGTTCTAGTTCAGTTCTAGTTCAGTTCTAGTTCAGTTCTAGTTCAGTTCTAGTTCAGTTCTAGTTCAGTTCTAGTTCAGTTCTAGTTCAGTTCTAGTTCAGTTCTAGTTCAGTTCTAGTTCAGTTCTAGTTCAGTTCTATTTCAGTTCTTTTTCAGTTCTAGTTCAGTTCTAGTACAGTTCTAGTTCAGTTCTAGTTCAGTTCTAGTTTAGTTCTAGTTCAGTTCGAGTTCAGTTCTAGTTCAGTTCTAGTTCAGTTCTAGTTCAGTTCTACTTCAGTTCTAGTTCAGTTCTAGTTCAGTTCTAGTTCAGTTCTAGTTCAGTTCTAGTTCAGTTCTAGTTCAGTTCTAGTTCAGTTCTAGTTCAGTTCTAGTTCAGTTCTAGTTCAGTTCTAGTTCAGTTCTAGTTCAGTTCTAGTTCAGTTCTAGTTCAGTTCTAGTTCAGTTCTAGTTCAGTTCTAGTTCAGTTCTAGTTCAGTTCTAGTTCAGTTCTAGTTCAGTTCTAGTTCAGTTCTAGTTCAGTTCTAGTTCAGTTCTAGTTCAGTTCTAGTTCAGTTCTAGTTCAGTTCTAGTTCAGTTCTAGTTCAGTTCTAGTTCAGTTCTAGTTCAGTTCTAGTTCAGTTCTAGTTCAGTTCTAGTTCAGTTCTAGTTCAGTTCTAGTTCAGTTCTAGTTCAGTTCTAGTTCAGTTCTAGTTCAGTTCTAGTTCAGTTCTAGTTCAGTTCTAGTTCAGTTCTAGTTCAGATCTAGTTCAGTTCTAGTTCAGTTCTAGTTCAGTTCTAGTTCAGTTCTAGTTCAGTTCTAGGTCAGTTCTAGGTCAGTTCTAGTTTCTTTTATTTAGAAGACGCAGTTCTTTAACACTACTATTTTATGACTGCTGCTATAAACATATATAGAGTAACAACAGTACGTTAGGATTTAGTTGCTCCACCTATTTTGTAAACGAAAGATTTAAAACGAGTGTTTTAGCAATAATCGTATTTTTTCCTTTGTACCACAAACAATGTTAAACATTTCTTTGTTTTTCGATTTCCCAAATTGTTTTTGTATAATCGAACTTTACTTAAAGAGATTTCGAAAACGATATTAAATGCGCTAATAATAGTTAAATGAATTTTGTTATTGAACAAAGTATAATGTAATAAAATTATTTAAAATCACTATTACTTAAGTAATCATTATCAGATTTTAAAAATTGCATTAGGAAGAAGACGAAAATTAACAATGAAAAACCTTTAATTGAATTTCGTTAAGTGTCTGTGGGTAAGAGTGTTTGTAAAGAGAGTGTTATTAAACGTCAATACAAACACACAAAAAACTACTCCACCCTGATGATGAGATGGTTAACATTTCATGTGTTCAATAATTATTTTATATATTTTTTGTAGCTTTTATAAAGTTTTTAATACATATTGCGTTTATATTCCGTTTTAAAAAAGGTTTTAAAACACGAATGTTAGCACAATTTTGTTTTAACTCAAATGTAACTTAATAAATTTATATTTTTTTAATAACTTTTAAATTTTAATGTAAATTTTCAATATTTTTCTTTAATTTTTTTTAAATAATTTTTTAACTTTTTATTGCACTAGCTATCTATGTAAATCGTTATAAAACGTATAGCTATTTTTTAATGTAAATGTATTAATTATGCGGGTTAACCCGACAGAGTAAAAATGTGAACTGGAGAATTTTTTTGTACGATTCTGTGTTATGGCGCTGGTGTGAGGAAAATACAAAATGCAGATAACATACTACAACAACAGCTATGAAAATTAAAAAATAATAATAAAAAAAGAAAGTACATATAGACAACAACGAGGAGCGCGAGCACGCATACAAATAGCAATCAAGGAAATGTGCAACTTTTCAAATGCAAGAAGGAACAACCAACCAAGAGAGAGTAAGGAAAAATAGTTCAAATGTTAGTTTATTTAGTTGGGTCACAAAATATGCAAGGAGCCAATGCAGCATATTTAAGAGTATATAAGTTTAAGGGGAGCATATCATATTTTGAGTAACTAACTATGCTCTTTTAGACATTCATACATATGTACATATACCCAAATATATGTATGAGTGTTGTACCTCTATAATAGTCAAATCTACTAGTCTCACTAAATGTCCAAGTTTATAAAAAGCAACAAACACCAACACACCCAAATTCATGATAAGATAAAACTTTATATACTGCATTACGTACATATGTACATTTATTTGTACATAAAACATTCAGTTTTTTTTGCTTTTATAACAATTTTATTATTATTATTGCTGTTGGTACTCGCACTTATTATTGTTTTTCATTTTAGTTTTCTTTTAATTCATATTCTCACTCCTTCTTCTCCCCACATACCAAAATGTTTCTCCCCTACCCTTTACTTTATGACGAGTGAAAATTTTGTTTTTTAACAATAAAGTTAAAAAATAACATCTATACACAAATGCTGTTATAACTACAATATTTGACTAAGCCGAATTTTATTAATACTGTTTATAATAAATTTATTTACATATTTATTAAACGAAAAAGTGTGAATGATGAATTTTAGATAAAAAATGCGAACTAAATGTGTAAAAAGACAATTTTAGATAAAAAATGCGAACTAAATGTGTAAAAAAGTCATTACTAGATATAATGGAAGTGAATTCAGCTCAGTTTACTTCAGTTCTAGTTCAATTCTAGTTCAGTTCTAATTCAGTTCCAGTTCAGTTCTAGTTCAGTTCAAGTTCAGTTCTAGTTCAGTTCTAGTGCAGTTCTAGTTCAGTTCTAGTTCAGTTCTAGTTCAGTTCTAGTTCAGTTCTAGTTCAGTTCTAGTTCAGTTCTAGTTCAGTTCTAGTTCAGTTCTAGTTCAGTTCTAGTTCAGTTCTAGTTCAGTTCTAGTTCAGTTCTAGTTCAGTTCTAGTTCAGTTCTAGTTCAGTTCTAGTTCAGTTCTAGTTCAGTTCTAGTTCAGTTCTAGTTCAGTTCTAGTTCAGTTCTAGTTCAGTTCTAGTTCAGTTCTAGTTCAGTTCTAGTTCAGTTCTAGTTCAGTTCTAGTTCAGTTCTAGTTCAGTTCTAGTTCAGTTCTAGTTCAGTTCTAGTTCAGTTCTAGTTCAGTTCTAGTTCAGTTTCTAGTTCAGTTCTAGTTCAGTTCTAGTTCAGTTCTAGTTCAGTTCTAGTTCAGTTCTAGTTCAGTTCTAGTTCAGTTCTAGTTCAGTTCTAGTTCAGTTCTAGTTCAGTTCTAGTTCAGTTCTAGTTCAGTTCTAGTTCAGTTCTAGTTCAGTTCTAGTTCAGTTCTAGTTCAGTTCTAGTTCAGTTCTAGTTCAGTTCTAGTTCAGTTCTAGTTCAGTTCTAGTTCAGTTCTAGGTTAGTTCTAGGTTAGTTCTAGTTCAGTTCTAGTTCAGTTCTAGTTCAGTTCTAGTTAAGTTCTAGTTCAGTTCTAGTTCAGATCTAGTTCAGTTCTAGTTTTGATCAGTCCTACTTTTGAATAGTCCTAGTTTAGTTTCGGTTAAGTCTAGTGCAGTCTATTTCAGTTCTAGTTTGATCGATAATTTATATTTGTATTTTTGTTACAACATGTGTACTTTTTGTTAAAATTTTTAATCTTTGCACTAGTTCCTATGAATTTATTTTTTGCAAAAGAAAAAAATTATACTCCCAACCAATAAAAAACAAATTAAAACATGAACATAGTATACCAGCGTCATTCCTTACAAATAGTAGTATATGAAGACTGTTGATAGTCATGAAAACAAATACATATATGTATGTGAGCCAATATGTAGTATAAACGACGGTGTTTTGGTTATTTGCAATACTACATATTGATAAAGAACTTAGTCCGTTTCATGAAACTGCCAGCCTGGTAATTGAAGTTGTACAAAAGAGAAAAATCAATGTTTTATATTCAAACATTCATTCGTTTATATGATTTCGTAAGTCTACTATGTATGTGTTATCAATAAGTTACACTATTGATGAATAAATCCTACTTCAGACTGGATGAAGTACATCTTTACTGCCTATGGTGTAAATGTATTAGAGAAACATTAAGGATTTTATATAAAATTGAACGGTAAGAATTTAAATTATAAATTTTTTATTTAACCGTTAATATTATTAGATTATTTTTAAATGAATTCTTTATACATTAAGTAAATACTTAATTGCAACTTAAGTGCTGCTAAAAAA
This sequence comes from Lucilia cuprina, assembly GCF_022045245.1. Classification (NCBI taxonomy): domain Eukaryota; kingdom Metazoa; phylum Arthropoda; class Insecta; order Diptera; family Calliphoridae; genus Lucilia; species Lucilia cuprina. The sequence goes on from NC_060951.1 coordinate 62,544,009, forward strand.
TGTAAGATTTTATAGTTATAAATATAAAGTTATTTTTATTGTATTATTGCCAAAATATAAACTTGTATGAATGACCTAAAGGTAAATTATTATATTTATTGTCCTACTTTAAAAGGCGGAATTAGTTATTTGTAATTAAGGTTTTTGACCCTTAGTTTAGAATGTGAAAATATTAGTTTTACTGAACAAAAAAGTACATTTATCAAATTAATATGATATAAAACGAAAAGCCAGTGATTTTATTTTCAAATTCTCATCATGTGGAATATAATACAGAATGTGAAAAATATTATATTAACTCATAGAAATGATGATTCTTGAAAGAATATAATTTTTACTTTTTAACCCTATACAGGTAACATCTTACAACTATAATATAAACATACCGAATTACGATCTCCTACTGCAGCATTATGACCTTCACCATTTTCACCATCCGCCGTAGAATCTGCAGGATGTAGTGATGTTTGTTGTTTGGCACCTTCAGAATTTGTAGCTGCTTCGAAGAGCGTTGTGGGATCTCCACCCGATTCACGATATTTCTCAACATCGGACAACAAACGTTCCAAATATTCAACATATAATGTCTCTTGTTCCAGTTCTTTGGTAAGTTCAGCTATTTTTAACTTGTGACGTTCAAGACTAGCACGAACATCTTGCTCCCAGGCATCCGATAGAGAGCTTTGCGGAAAACGTTCCATCCACAAGCGTTGGAAATCATTAAAGACACTCATTTTTATTCAAGAGATTTGCCAATTTTTAATTGTAAATTATTATTCGAACTTATTCGAGCAGTATTTTCTTTTCTTTTGTAATAGTTTGGTGGCTGTGATTTGATAATAAACAATAACAAAATAGAAAAAAAACTGACAATACAAACTGTCACGCACTGGTTTGCTTTTAATTGCCCTCTCTCTCTCTCGTTTCAGGCTGTTTTTTTTTTTTTTTTGACACACTCTCTTTTTTCAGCCCTTTTAGTGAATTGTTTACGTATTCTTATAAGACATTTTTAATGCATCACAATAATAATTGTATTTTATTTTTGTACATCGTTTGGCAAAAAAAGATGTTTTGCTTGTTTTCGTTGTTATTATTTCTTTGCTTTTTTAGATTTTATAATTGCGAGAAGTGAAAATAATAACATGGGCCACTTTTAGTTAAGTTTTTTTATATATTTTATTATTTAATACATATATTGTGTTGTTGTATTAAAAATGTGTATGGCATGTATGCGCAATTACAAGGTCATCAAACAATGCCTTTTTATTTTTTTTGTTTTATATTTTCTGGTTTTATTGTTGATTTTTTGCTTTATTTAAAATACCCTACAACTATTTTAGTTTTTAACGAAACTATATAATAGATAAAATGCAAAACAGTGATTTTTTTCTATGTTTGTCTTCGTTAAACGCCCACTTGCATCACTACTACAGCATCTGGAACTAAAAATTAAGAGTATTGTTGTTATTGTATATTTGCCTAGAAATTAACAAGAACAACAACGATTCGGTGCGTGTGGTCAAATGTCAGATAGAAATTTTGTTCGATCTTAATTTATTTGCTGTGTGGCGTATGCAAGTCACAAACCAACCAGACCCACAACTCAAGATTTTAACTTGTATTGTTGCAAATTCATACTATGCAGATACGATGGGTAGATAGTTAGCTTGGTTGTGTATCTTTGAAATTCACGCTTTTTTATTTAAGTTTTACGCCAACTAGACAAGAATACTTAATTCACACAAAACACAACACTTTCCAATTCGATTTTAAAGGTTTTTTTTGTGTAGTGAAAAGCAGACACTGCTGGCACACCTTTCTTTTGAAATTTTTCTCTTCTTGTTGTTTAGCCTAAAATTTTCTTTTGTATTTTCCAATTTATTTTTTAAATTTCATTTTAATATATATTTTTTATTGAAAAACAACTTTAAAATTATGTATTTTATTAATGTATCAAATTTTCTTTCGTTTTTATTCGCAATTTCAATGTTTTTTATTGAGAAAAAACACACAACACAAGCACACACAATTCTTTTTTTTAATAAAAAATGCATTTGTTAGTGTTGGTAAGTTACAATTTGATGTTTATCGATAACAAAGTGGGTTTTTCAGCTTAGAGTTGCATTTTAAGAGTACGGAAAATACAAAATACTAAAGTTTGCAACTGTGTTTATTATGGCCAACTGAATGAAACACAAACACAATAATACAGTTAAAAACGTTAAATGTTTAAATTATAAAACTTAATTTAAATTATGTGAGCAGATATTGTTAAAGGGGTATATTTGTTTGTAGTCAGTTCTGTAATCACTGACTTTTCTAAATAATAAACATCAGGGTAATAATTGTTTATTATTGTCCAGAACTTGTGCATAATTACTTTGCAGATATGGCTACATCCAAAGTCTTTTTTAGTCAGTTAAAGGTCCGTGATGTGTTGTGACAAAAGTAACATTTAGAGATCATTTAAAAATAATAAAATTTATCATTTGTTATTATAAAATGTATTGATATAGTAAAAAGCACAAAATCATATCTTATATTGATTAGAGAGTTCAAAATCCTTTAATTTTAATATACATATTATTTAAATAATCAATATATGCTTATTCAAAAGTTTAAAAGGTCGAGTAAACAAATAGAAATACATTCATTAATATACATATATTATAAATTTATTAGGGTGGTTGGTAAATCTGGTATAATTATAAATATATGTATATATACAGATAGATATACGTATATAGATAGATATATATATATATATATATATAATATATATATATATATATATATTATATATATATATATATATATATATATATATATATATATATATATATATATATATATATATATACAATATATATATATATATATATATATATATATATTATATATATATATATATATATATATATATATATATATATATATATATATATATATATATATATATATTAATATATATATATATATATATATATAATATATATATATATAGATAGATAGATAGATAGATAGATAGATAGATAGATAGATAGATAGATAATATGGATAGATAGATAAATAGATAGATAGATAGATAGATAGATAGATAGATAGGTATATAGATGGATAGATAGATAGATAGATAGATATATATATAGATAGATAGGTATATAGATAGATAGATAGATAGATAGATAGATAGATAGATAGATAGATAGATAGATATTATACTTCGAACAACATTTTAATGTTATTATTTTCAATAATTTTGATAAAAATAGTGCAATCTTCAAAGAGTACCACCTGTAACAATTTAATCTTTTTAGTTTTTTTTATTAAAAAAAACAAACTCACATGTTGTGAACGTTTACAAAAAAATATTGATAAGAAATTGTAACATTGAATTACAGATTATTAAAAATCCGGAATATTAATAGTGCATTAAAAAACGTCCTTAAAGATGACTTCTAGGAATATGCAAATAATAAATTAATTAATTGCACGTAACTATATACATACGTATATATGTTTATAGATTATTTTTTTAATCACATTGACTAAACTATTGATCTTTTTTTAGTGATAAGTATATATTTCGTACATACATTCAACATTTTAAAGTGTTAAATAAATTTTAATCTAAACAAGCCCATTATTTTGCAATTGGGCGGGGTAATACTATATAAAACAAATTTACACTTTTTTAGCTATGACCTGAAAACTCGTTTTTATTAAAAACGTTATTTATCAGTTAAATAAATTGTTCTTTGGCATTTTTACTCCTCCTTATAGAGCTGATCAAAAGTTAAAATTTACTTAATAAATTTATATATGTAGATAGCGAAGACCGACTATAGAGAAGAGAATCGAGAGATTTTTTAACAGAATTTTCTTCTTTTCTATAGCGGTTGAAAAACTACACTTTTTTTAATACAAATATATGTATGTATGTATATATGTATGTATAAATTTGTTTATATTTATTAAAAATAATAAATTGTCTACTTTTACGGTTTTTGAGTTTAAATGGTCGGTCTATTATATTATTCTTCGTTTTAGATTAAATATAGAGATAAGAATAAGCTATAAGTTGTAGGCTCACCAAACATTTTCGAATCATTTAGTTAAACTCAATCATTTACTAAAGAACCTACTAGTAGTTAGTCGAAGTGTTTATTTAAATTTTAAAGACATTATTTTTTGAGGTTTTTGTGGTTTACACGATAGTGATAAAAAAATATTTTCGAAAATATATTCGGTGTCTTCTCAAACATATAAATAGCCTGAAATTAAGTGCAATTTTAAGTTATTTGGTTTTTCAAAACTTAAGAATTACAATAACGGTGTTGAAAATTAAAAAAAAAAATAAATTTAGTGTACTGTATTTAAAAACCAAAAGAATTAAAGAAAAATCCAAAATGGAAGTGCCGCCACCTTTAGTTTTGAAACGTTCCTTATATGTTCCCAATAAAACCTTGATGGGACCAGGTCCATCAAATTGTTCACAAAGAGTTTTATCTTCCTTAAGTAATCCAGTTTTGGGTCATTTACATCCGGAATGTTTACAGGCAAGTTTTTAAATAAACAATTCTGAAATTTTTAAAATGACCTTTGCAATCCAAAATAATATAATTAAAAAATTTGAATTGTATTCAGACTTTAATTTTTCTGAATGATTAAGAAGATAAACATACATACAGTCTATTTGTAATTAATGTTTTTAATTTTTTATTGTTATATTTTATAATCACATTGTGCAACGTTTTCAGAGAATTAGATTTTTTTTAAATTCTCATTATCTTTAAAAATTTTACACTCTTATGCATATTTATTTAAACAAAATAGAAAACATTCTTATCTTGAAATTAATGGCTGATGGCTTAAGTACCAAATACGACATTTTGTGTAGTAAATAAAATATTAAACGAAACGTACAAATTGCCTCTTTTTAAATTTTTCTTCTTACAGAACTTAATAAATAAATGTTGCATGAAATACCTTCCGATTCCGGCCCTAAATTTAGGCAATATTTCTATATAAAGATGTAAGCAATCCTAAAAGTTTAAAGTACAGTAGACTAAATTATAAAAACACCGAGATGTCAAAAACTGATTAATTAAAGTCATCTTGTTTAATTAAGGGTCAATCTTTAGGTTAAGAATTAGGGATTAAGTTAAAATTAATCTTCGAAAGTTGTTTTTGAATACTTAGGGCGAGTTTTTCTGATAAAGATAATCTTTATTCTTTGGTTAAACCTTGTTTAGTATATGTTTTGGGTTTTTCAATTATCAGTAAAGTTACTTATTAGCTTAGTTTTACTAAGACCGGGTTTCTTACTCCTCAGTTAAACTAGGCTTAACTTGCTGTTAGATTAAACTCGGAACAAATTTAGGCGGACTTTAACTGATGATTGTGTTTTTCAGTTTTAGATTTAAGTTCAGTTAACTTTGTTAGTATTGCCAACTTATCACTCAAAAACATAAACAATGAACAGCTGTTTTTTGCAAACAATACTTTTGTAAAATGGAGAATTTTGGAAAAATGTTAAATAAACATTTAAAATATTATTAAATAAAACAAAACAATTCAGAAAATTGCAATTTACTTAAAATATTAAGTTTCTGTTCTTCCGAAGTCATTGTTTTATTGTTTTTGATAATTGTGTTTTCTCACTTATAACTTGAGTTTAATTTGCCAATTACACTCAGTTAAACTAAGATAATAAGTAACTTTACTGATAACTGAAAAACATAAAACATATATTAAACCAGGTTTAACCAAAGAATAAAGATTATCTTTATCAGAAAAACTCGCCCTAAGTGTAATTGGCCAATTAAACTCAAGTTGGAAGTGAGAAAACACAATTAACAAAAACAATAAAACAATGATTTCGGAAGAACAAAACCATAATATTTTAAGTAAATTGCAATTTTTTGATTTGTTTTGTTTTATTAAGTATTGTTTTAAATGTTTATTTAACATTTTTTCCAAAAGTATTGTTTGCAAAAAACAGCTGTTCATTGTTTATGTTTTTGAGTGAAAAGTTGGCAATACTAACAAAGTTAATTGAGCTTAAATCTAAAACCGAAAAAAAACAATCATCGGTTAAAGTCCGTCTAAATTTGTTCTGAGTTTAATCTAACAGCAAGTTAAAACTAGTTTAACTGAGTAGTAAGAAACCCTCCCTAAGTGTCGTAGTTTCAGAGCATCATCAAAACAAATCTTCAATCAAATCAATTTCCGAAAGCTTTCATTTGATGTATATAATATCAAGAAAAGAGCTACATAGTATATATGTGTTTGAGATATTTGCAAAGATATAGAGGATTTAACTTAAGTATATCATTCTATAGTAATTAATTTTTCAGTGAGTTCAGGGAGCAACTGCATTAAAAGCTTTATGAATAATTTGTTTAAATATAATTTGGTATGAAATTTTGAACGATTTGCGATTCTAAAAATAAAAATTTTATAAAAAGTAAAAATTTTAAAAATATACTCATGGTGTAGGGTATTATATGGTCGGCCATGCCCGACTATACTTTCCTACTTGTTATTTATGAAATCTGTTATGCCGTCAAAAGGTCCTCTCGACTGGCTTTAAAATTCTATTCTATATTTAAGGAATATAAAGATTTTTAAAATATTATACCTAGATCTGTTAGAGATAATGACGCTGTTAAATCGACTTTAAAATATAGAGTCCTACATACCACAAATATATGTAAATATGAATGAAAAATGAAAATAGCACCGCTTCGTTACAATCAATTGTCCAATACAATATCAAAGTCCAGTATAATATTAACAATATTTTAATTTATTTTTAATAATTTTATTAATTAATCTATTTATTGTTTTCTTTTTATGTCTGCTGTCCATTTTAACAGATAATGGATGAAATTAAAGAGGGCATCAAGTATGTTTTTCAGACATTAAACGATGCAACTATGTGTATAAGCGGTTCCGGTCATGCCGGCATGGAGGCCGCACTCTGCAACTTAATCGAAGATGGTGATATTGTTCTACTAGCTACGACCGGTATTTGGGGTCATCGTGCCGCCGAAATGGCAAAACGTTATGGTGGTGATGTGCGTTACGTTGAAGCTCGCTTTGGTCGTTCTCTGACTGTTGATGAGATTGAGTTTGCAATGGAAGGTCACAAACCACAGATATTTTTTATAGCTCAAGGCGATTCATCGACCGGCATCTTGCAGTCGAACTTGAAGGAGATTGGTGAATTGTGTCGCAGATATAATTGTTTATTTGTTGTTGATACGGTAGCCTCATTGGGTGGCACTGAATTTTGCATGGATGAGTGGTTTGTAGATGTGGCCTATACAGGTTCACAAAAGGTACTCGGTGCTCCTCCTGGTATTACACCCATCTCTTTTAGTAAACGTGCCATTAAACATGTAGTGGAACGTAAGACTAAAGTAAAAGTTTACTATTTTGATGTACTGCTGATTGGTCAATATTGGAATTGTTATGGTTCCCCACGCATCTATCATCATACCATTTCCTCGACTCTTTTATACGGCCTCAGGGAGGCTTTAGCACAATTTTGTGCTCAAGGTTTGAAAGAAGTCATACATCGACATCAGGAATGTTCATACCGTTTACAGCAAGGTATCAAGGACCTAGGATTGGAATTGTTTGTGCCAAATCCCAGTGATCGATTACCCACTGTTAATACCGTTAAAGTTCCCGTGGGTATTGATTGGCGTAAGGTCGCCGACTATACCATGAGGAAGTAAGTTTTAATTTGTTTAATTTAGTTAAATGTATTTCATATTCGTTTTTTTATTTTATGTCTTATTTAGATACAACTTAGAGATTAGTGGAGGCCTTGGACCCACTGTAGAGCATGTCTTCCGCATTGGTCTTATGGGTGAAAATGCCACCTTTGAACGTGTCGATTTGGTCTTAAACGTTTTGCATGAAGCCATACAAAGTACCAAGTTAAATAGTTTAGTAAATGAAAAATCAAAAATTTAATTAATTATATACCCATAAATGTAAGAAAACAATTAAAGATTATCAGAATTAAGATACAGTTTTTCATATGTATATCAATACATTTAATAAATCAAATATGTATTCAGTTTTATTTTAACTCTGTAGTTTGTTGACGGTGTATTAAACTCTCAAAATGCCAGATTATCCCATGTTTGTTCGGAGGGAGCCCTCCAATCGTCGTACACCTTTATAGAAAGTTGGAGCCCCGAACAATTATTTAATCAAAAGTATTATTTGGACTACACCAACTTAATCAAACATAACCTCAATCGAGGTAAGTTAAACGAAAGCATCGACGAAGAGTTAGACGAAGTTCTGTCTAATTTTAAAATTTTTTTAGTCTTTTTTTTTAATATAATTAATATAATAATTTATTCGGTTTTTATAGATATCTATCTATCTATCTATCTATCTATCTATCTATCTATCTATCTATCTATCTATCTATCTATCTGTTAGAGTATTCGGGGTTTTGTCTTATTCAATTTATTCGACAAATAATTATTTGAGGTTTTAAATTGACCGGTTAATAATCGGAAAATTTAAAATTATTCGGTTAATCGAATAAAAGTGGGTGTTTTTTTGATAATATTATTTCTCTTCGTCAATATTTTTCATCCCATAACACACAAAATTATAATTTTCCACTTCTTTAAATTCAGTTATATTAAGGTCGGGTTTCTAACTCATCAGTTTAACTATGCTTAAATTGCTGTTAGATTAAACTCGGAACAAATTTAGGCGGACTTTAACCGATGATTGTGTTTTTTTAGTTTTAGATTTAAGCTCAGTTAACATTGTTAGTATTGCCAACTTTTCACTCAAAAACATAAACAATAAACAGCTGTTTTTTGCAAACAATACTTTTGTAAAATGGAAAATTTTGGAAAAATGTTAAATAAAGATTTAAAACAATAATTAATAAAACAAAACAAATCAGAAAATTTCAATTTACTTAAAATATTATGTTTTGGTTCTTCCGAAATCATTGTTTTTGTTAATTGTGTTTTCTCACTTATAACTTAAGTTTAATTGGCCAATTACACTCAGTTAAACTAAGCTAATAAGTAACTTTACTGATAACTGAAAAACACGAAACATATATTAAACTAGGTTTAAGCAAGGAATGAAGATTATCTTTATCAGAAAAACTCGCCCTAAAATTTGTTAATTAAGTTTTTTCTCAAGTATTAGAATTTTTTTATTTTCATGTGAAATCATCTTCTATATAAAAATTACAGTTAAATTAATTTATGTTTTTGAGATTTATCAACGTGTTCCAGAATTCAGACGTTCCAATGAACTAGTGTAAAACTATGTATTGCTGAAAAACTTTTAAAAAATACTTTAGAAACACAACACTGTTCCTCAAAACTAGATGTAGAAGGAATGGCGATATCACTATTTTTAAGATTTCTTTTTAGTAATCTGAAATGTTTCTGCAAGAACCTATTCTAGAATTAGGTAAATCAGAACAACTTATTACAATGTTTCTGAAGTATAAATCACCCAATATATATTCTTCATTATAGAAAAGTGATTAAGGAATTAATACATAATGAAAATGTATTATAAAAACATTGAATTTTGTATAAGTATACAGTAATTTCACTGTTAAATACCTAATAAGTTTTTCTTAATCGGTTATTTGATATAAATAATTCGGTTTATTCGTTATTTGAAATTTGGCAATTTTCATTTATTCGAGCGATTAATAGTCAAAAATTGATCGATTAAGCGATCGACGATTAATCGTTTGAATACCCACTATCTATCTACCTATCTGTCTGTCTCCGCATTAGTCTCTCACATTAACAATTTTTAACAAATAATTTATAAAAAACAAAATAAAAATTGCTATAATCGAATATGCATTTTTAATATCGACCAAATGACCTTCTGATAAAATTTGTTTACAAATGTTCAAAGATATAAACAATAACTTTAACATGCGTTTATAGAGATCAATTAACTGCGTAACGTAGACAAAATGTTTTTAAATCAAGTTATAACGGAACTAGACATCGAAATCCAACAATTCATCAGACTTTGAAGTAACAAATTTTTTATATGGACAAACTAAATACCACCCCCTATTTTAAACGAAATAAAAATACTTGTTGAATATTTAAAGTTATATCAAACTAAGTTTTAGTTTTATTACTTTTTTTTAGAATCAAACTTTAAAACAGTTCTTCCTCATTTATAGCCGTTTGATTTAAGCCATTATTATTATCAAATAAAAAAATTTGTATTTTTAATAAAACATAATTACAAAGTCAGTTATCAGTTTAACCTTGTTTTTGGGCGAGTTCGCGAGCCTTGGCGCGTTCCAATTTAGCGATGCGAGCCAAACTCTTTGAACCCAAAATACCACCACCCCAGTGTCTGCGGATTTCATCGTGACGATCGTTGTAGTTAGTCTTGATGGCTTCAACGACCTTGCTGAAGTTGGCCTTATCGTTAGCTTCAACGTTGGTCAAAGCCAAAGCGGTGCAGGTCTTGCGACGGACCAACATACCGAGACGGGCCTTACCCTTAACAATGCAGTAGGGGACACCCATTTTGCGGCACAAGGCAGGCAAGAACAAAACCAACTAAAAATAAAATAAAACATTAAATTGTTGTAAATAAAATAATTTTCATTAAACATCCAGTAGCAACGTATGGGCCAATATTTTAATCAGATTGTCAAGTTTCCACAAAATTGTATTTAAATTAATACAACTTCAGTTGAAGAAATTCAAGTTTAACATCATTTAAAAAATGTTCGTTTGTTTTGCCGGCTTGTACGGTCTCTTGGAATTGTTTACATTTGTTGAAACTTACCTCAAGGGGATCAACATCGTGAGCGATGACGACCAATTGAGCCTTCTTTTGTTCAACCAATTTGGTGACGGTGTTGGTACCAGCACGGATGAAAGTGGGCTTCTTCTTGGGTTGGACATCCTTACCCTTAGCCTTGGCTTCAGCAATCTTCTTCAAGCGTTGCTTCTTAGCAATGGCGGATTCGGGACGGTATTTCTCCAACAATTTGAACATTTTGACGGCGGTGGTCTTGTCCAAAGTTTGGCTGAATTGATGGATTGGTGGTGGGACCTTCAAACGCTTTTGCAAAACAGCCTTTTGGCGTTGGACGCGAATGTACTTGGGCCATCTTACGAAGCGAGACAAATCGCGTTTGGGTTGGATGTTTTGACCTAAAATAGAAAAAAATATTTAATAAATCTTGTTCAACTTTTATTTCATCACAATTTTTTTTTTCGTTTAAACACAAACATAACTTACCAATGCCAAAGTTCTTGGGACGCTTTTCGAAAAGTTGGTTAACAACTTTCTTGACAACGGGCTTTTTGACAGCCAAAGGAGCAGGGGCAACCTTCTTGGTCACTGGCTTCTTCTTTGGTCTGGGCTAAAAGAACACAACAACAAAACACAATGACATTTTATTAAACTGTTTTTACTCTGATATTTGTAAACATTCGTGCACACTTTTTTAGGTTTTCTTTAGTTTATTTTATAAAAACACTTTATTTATTCACAATTTCTTTTTCACGTACCTTCTTAACAACCATTATGGATTATTTTTTTTATAAGATGTTAATGAAAAAAGCAGATATTTACGGCAGGTCGAAAAAAGACCAGCTTTTATGTCTGCTTGTCAAAAAGGAAAGGAGTTGAGCAAAACGGAAATACAACCAATGTCAATCTTGCGGCAGAGTTGAATTTTTTAACAACACAAGAGCCCTCTAGCGGGGTTTTTAAGGTGACACTTTCGAAAGTAAACAAAAGCAACTCTGCAGGAGAACCACTAAGAAATATGAGTTTTTTTATATTTTTTAATTATTCTGTTATTTATAAATAAAAGAATAATAAATTAAGAAAATTAATAATATTATTAAATTGAAATTGATGTTTCAATCGCCTTTTTTGATTTTTTTTAACAAAAAAGTCAATTTTTTTATTTTTAAAAATATAAATTATTTGATGTTGAATAAATATTTTTTTATGTTCTTTTTCAAATTCTTTTAAATGAATAATAAAATATAAAAATATTTGTATATAAGCAACATAAAATGTTTATAAAACAAACAAACAAACATGTCAAAATCATAGACACGCTTTATCATAGTATATTTTAATAATAAAAAAATATTTTCAAATTTTAAATATTCTACTTCATAAACATGGGTCATGGCTCTAATTTTTCTTGAAAATTATGCTAAATGCTCTTTTGCATTATTAAGTTGATATTGCAATTGCAATTTAAAAACGTTATTTTAAAGTTAAACATGTAAAGCATGATATGTAAAGCATGATATAGAATGAAAAAGTGCCAAGTCCTTCAATGACAAAGAACTAATGGTATAATTAATGAGGTAAAACAAATAAATATTAACAAGACCTCGTTTACACTGGGAAACTTTCGTTGAGAAATTTATGATTTAGTGTGTGAGAGAAAGATATGGTTGATATTTCTTTCTCTCACACACAAAAATAAAAAGTTTCCCAAATAAAGTTTCCTAGTGTGAACCAGGTCCAAGAATATGACATAGAATAACAAGGTACCAGTACTTGAGAGCAACCGCACGATTGTCAATTTTTTTTATATGGAGTTTGACAAACGTGCCGTTTAAACCATTATACAAGTCTATGTATAAAAAATTGTAAACAATGATCAGCTGGGTTAGTGAAGTCACCTTGTATTCAGTACACCCTGATACAGAATATACAGTAAAAAAATACCAAATAATCAACAAACCAGAATTAGGGTTCTATAAATCGACTTTTTGTCGAAAAAAGTCGAAGTCGACTATTTTGTTCCAAAAAAGTCGATAACTCGACTATCGTCTATAAAAAAAGTCGACTTTGTAAATAAAAGTCGAAAAGTGGGAAAGAGTCAAAAAAAGTCGTAAAGTCCAAAAAAGTCGAAAAAAATTCGGAAAAAGTCGAAAGAAGTCGAAAAATTCGGATAAAGTCGAAAAAGTCTCCGACGTCGCAAATAGCAAGAAGTCGAAAAAAAACTCAAAAAATTGCAACAAATAAAAAAAATATAAACAAATTTTTTTTTAATTAATAATAAATAATAATAATAATAATAACTATAATAATAATAATTTAATGTTAAAGGGCAACATTATAAATTTACGCTTCTGGCAAGTTTATAAATTTTTAACTCTGGTCGGAAAAAGTCGAAAATAGTCGAATAAAGTCAAAAGTCGAAAATAGTCCAAAAGTCGGAAAAAATCGAAAAGTCGACTATTTATAAAATATTAAAAGTCGAAAAATCGACTTTTCATAAAATGCAAAAAGTCGAAAAGTCGACTTTTCGTTTCAACTATAGAACCGTAACCAGAATTTCCTAGATTGTCAAACATATGTTTTTCAATTGGAACATCAAACAGAATTGGTTTGAAGCAAAAATTGTGCAACTTTTTGGGCGCAGTTCCATGTTTTCGCGCAATTTTTGCAAATTCTTTTTTATAATATTTATTCGTTTTTACCGTAACGGCTGTGAGAGACGTAACAAATTTGTCTCTTTCGCACGATATCATTTCAACAGGTTCTGTTTTAATTTTTTGGGATTCTTTTCAATTTTCTTGTTGGATGTCAGTAAAATATTGATAAATTGTTTAAAAAAATATATTAAAAATTAAAACTAACACAACATAATATGTATAAAAATATTAATAAAACACAAGATTATTTGTTTAAACGCACTGTCTGTATTAGACCATTTTCTCATTCTACCGATAGAAACCATTTCAAAAAAGCTGATTTTAGTGTTTTTGAAGTGTCAAATTTAACATCTCTGTGCTGTGAGCTATCGATATTTCTGTGGACAAGTATTCATCTTCTTCTTTCATGTATTTTGTGTGCGTGTGTGAGATTTTTTTTATCGAGAGCCAGAGTGTGTGTGAATAGAATTGTAATTTTTCAATTAAACAAATTGGCAATAATAAAACTAAGTTAAAAGTTCATTGAAGTGCAGAAAATTAAACTGAAATGCAAATATCCCAAAGATAGCAAAAGTTATATAGAGAAATTGTGTGAAATTCAAAAAGAAAATATGTGAAAAATTTATTTGTAATACTCTACCATAGATACATCCACCATTTTTTATTTTCATCTTATTTTTGTTTACTTTTTCTGTTGGACATTCGTTGGATGATAAATAAAAAGAAAATTGAAGAAAAGACAAAAAAAAAAAAAAAAAATAAAAAACTGCTGTGTGTTGCATTTTGTGAATGGAATAATAAATAATCGGAAAGAATAAAATACAAGAAAAATAAACTAGAATAATTGAAAAAAAAAAAGAAAATTGAAGAAGCAAACAAAAGCAAGTGAAGAAAATTCCAATTAAGAAGAATTAAATGTTATTAGAAAAACATGAAGAATTAGACTGATTAAAACGATAAATTCAAAAGATTAAAGATAATAATGATTTGAGTGGTTTAGTGCTTTAAAATAGATCCTTATTGGTCTATGGCTAAAATATGGCACATGTTAATAGTGGTGCTATATCTGCAGGTGGTAGTGGTGGGGCAGGCGTAGGCGTTGGTGCAACTGGCGTTGGAGGTAGTGGCGTAGGGGGTGCAGGTATTACCACTAATGTTAATACTCATGCCGTAGTAGTTTGGGAATTTGAATCACGCGGTGGCAAATGGTTACCTTATACTCCAGCCGTCTCGCAACATTTAGAACGTGCCCATGCCAAAAAATTAACGCGTGTTTTACTCAGTGATGCCGATCCGGAATTGGATAAATACTACGTCAATGTTAGGACCATGACTCAAGAGACTGAAGACGCTTCTAGCCGTTCTATGGCGGGTGTAAGACGTATGTTTTATACACCCACATCACCGGCCGGCAAGGGTACCAAATGGGAATGGGCTGGATCGGCTTCGGGTGATTGGCATCCTTACAATATGCATGTTCAATGTATCATTGAAGATGCTTGGTCTAAGGTAAGCAAATTTATCAATGATTTCGGAACAAATCAAAATTATTTGTATTCAATATTCTTCTAAGAAAGTATATCGAGGTAGACAAAGTTAAAATAAGTTGATTGCTATACTTTAAAGTTCATTTATTCCAATATACCAGATGCAATTCCCTAATTAGTTTCAGAACTTGATTTTGAGCTAATATTTGATTTAGGAACAATAGTTCCTACAGAACATATTCATTCAAAATATATTTGTTCTTTAATTTCAGGGCGAACAAACACTTGATTTATATGGCACTTCCAGTCTTCCTTATACCATTAATTTTTGCAATCTAACACAAACACGCCAGCCTAGTGGACCTATACGTAGTATAAGACGTACCCAGCAAGCGCCATATCCACTAGTTAAACTAACACCTCAACAGGCTCAACAATTAAGCGGTGAGTGGCAATAAATTTTCAAAAGTAAAAGTTTCTTATAATATATCCTCTTCTTCCATAACAGTACAAACCAACTATTCTGAATATGGCCATAAAAGAAACAATACTCTACCTAAATTAGCAGCAAAGGCTCACAACAATGATAATAATAACAAACAACAACAACAGCAGCAACATCAAACCCATTTACATCGTTTAAACAATAATGCCGCCTTTGGCTTAAATAATAACT
The DNA here is from genome assembly GCF_022045245.1 of Lucilia cuprina. Taxonomy (NCBI): domain Eukaryota; kingdom Metazoa; phylum Arthropoda; class Insecta; order Diptera; family Calliphoridae; genus Lucilia; species Lucilia cuprina. The sequence continues at coordinate 62,559,641 of NC_060951.1, forward strand.
CCTCCAGTCGTCAACCACAATCTTTACCACACTCTCATAGCCATACACATTCACATAGCCACCAACAGCAACAACAGCACTCAATTCAGCATACAATAACTGTACAACAACCGCCACAAAACAATCGCAAATCCACTAAACGTAATGGTGAATTATCAACGGCGAATTTAAGACAAATTTTAAATAATCTCAATATATTCGGTAGTAGTAGTTCAAAACAACAGCAACATCATCATCATCAGCAACCTACAACAACAAATGCCTCCAGCTCTGGTTCAAATCATCTTCAAACGCAAACGAATCATTTACAGCCATTTTCACATTCGAGCAATGTTTTAACCTCTTCCATGAGTAGCCATCATAGTCGTTGTTCTGAGGGTTCCCTACAATCGAAACGCAGCAGTCGTATGAGTATGCACCGCTCTCGTTCTCGTACTCGAGCCTCAGATACCGATACAAATAGTATGAAATCGCATCGTAGACCTAGTGTTGATACCGTCTCCACTTATCTCAGTCATGAGAGTAAAGAAAGTCTACGTAGTCGTAATTTTGCCATATCAGTCAATGATCTATTAGACTGTTCCTTGGGTAGTGATGAAGTATTTGTGCCATCTTTGCCCGCCTCCTCAACCATGTCTTCCATTTCGTCTTCCTCCTCAATGATGACAGCAGAAAGGGCACCTGCGCCGCCACCTTTACCCTCAGCAGGTTCCATCTCTGTGGCGGCGTCTGGTACGTCGTCATCTCAACACTCTGCAGCAACCCAGCAGCAACAACAGCAGCAGCATCAATTGCAACAACAACAGCCTATAGCTGGCTCAATTGTTGGCGTTGATCCTGCCAGTGATATGATCTCACGTTTCGTTAAAGTCGTTGAACCACCTGTTTGGCCCAATGCACAGCCCTGTCCTATGTGTATGGAAGAGCTTATTCATAATGCCCAAAATCCGGCAATCGCTCTGAGCCGTTGCCAGCACCTAATGCATTTACAGTGTTTGAATGGCATGATTATAGCTCAGCAAAATGATTTGAATAAGGTGAGTGTCAGATCTTTACCTAAATCTTTTCCTTGTGCAAAACCATTAAAATATTTCTTTTTTACTTTTTCAGAATCTTTTTATCGAATGTCCTGTCTGTGGCATTGTTTATGGAGAGAAAATTGGCAATCAACCGAACGGCACCATGTCCTGGAGTATTTTAAGTAAAAGTCTGCCTGGACATGAGGGTCAAAACACCATACAAATTATCTACGAGTAAGTAGTAAACACAATTCCCTTTAATTTTCTTTATAAAGCTTATTTGCAACTTTTTACTTTCAGCATTGCATCTGGCATACAAAATCAAGAACATCCACATCCAGGACGGGCTTTCTTTGCTGTAGGATTTCCACGTGTATGCTATTTACCCGATTGCCCTTTGGGTCGTAAAGTTTTGCGTTTTCTTAAAATCGCTTTTGATCGTAGACTATTATTTTCAATTGGTCGCTCGGTTACGACGGGAAGGGAAGATGTTGTCATTTGGAATAGTGTTGATCACAAAACTCAATTTAATATGTTTCCAGATCCCACCTATTTACAACGTTGCATGCAACAACTGGTGCATTTGGGTGTTACCGATTAAAAACAATCTCATCGTATGAATAATTGTTTTAAATTTTTTTTTTTTGATTTTCTTTAATTTAAATTTAGTTTTGCTAAATGAGTGCAATGTCTCGATTCATTAAATCAAATGACACATTTACAACATTTTATACACATTCACATCCCCACACATACATACACATACACATAGAAACACCCACCAGTTTGAGTAACTCAAACTTTAAAATGAACTGAATTGGAAAATGAAATAACAAACAACAACCACAACAAATAATATACTAGACTAGAGTAATAAGACTAGATTTTTAGCATAGTAATAAAATCCACAGAACCCAACCCCCTATAACCTATTAAGGGATAAAAACAACAATAAAAACAAACAACAATAAAACTTTAAAAGTGTAAAAGTAAAAAACACATTGAGGCCTTCTTTTTAAATTAAAAATTGAAAAATTGATTTCTTAACAAAATCCGGATGTGTTTAACACTTGTCGAACACATTCAAGTACATTTTATTATTATTATTAATTTTTTCTAAAAAAAAAAAACATTTCATTAATGTTAAACATTATAACGAATCTTCTATAGTTTTCTAAACACTTTTTTTTATAAAATTTTATTGTGATTAATGTTCTTCCATTTTATTATATTTTACTATTTATAGTTTAATAATAATGTAGCATAGAGACTATGTCATACAAATATTTCATTTTTAAGTCTTCTCATTTATATAAAAAATATTCTATTTACTATTATGTGTTTCATTTAATAATTTTAAAACATATTTAGTTTTTATATACATATAATACATATTTAAAATCCGTATATATAAATTTACAATTTTATTAGTTAGAAAAAAAAACTTGTATTATTTTCTTTAAATCATGCTAATATTACAAGCTTATATATACATAGTTTTAAACATTTTTAATGTTAATACTTTTATACAATTGAACATTTTGTAGTAAAAAGCTAAAAAAATCATACTCTTTAATGAAAGTATTGTATTTTATTTTTTTTTTTAATATAAAACAACTTGTTTGATTTTAATTAATGTTTTACAAAAATTATACAGAAAAAACGAAAAAACTAAATAAAAAATTAGTTTTTATAAAATTGAAAAAAAAAAAACTTTTTTTTAAGGGAACAAATATAGAATAGGTAGTCACTGCACTGTGACACATTTCGCTAAATAACAAATCAACAAAATTATTAATAAATTTTAAAAATACTTTTTGGAAATCAACTCGCATATTTTAGCTTATGTGCATAAATTTGCTATACAAAAAAAGTGTCCATACAGTAACTATGCCGACTTATTCAATGTATTTTGAATTCAGTTAAAAGTTTTGTACTAGTAGATCCTTTTTGGTCAATTCTTCTAAAATAATACTTTTGATTTACTAGAATGTACTGGTTTGGAATTACCACTAAAAGATTCTGGTACCAACACGTTGCATTTCTCTATGCAAAGTGTAGCTAGACTATTGTCTAGACTATTAACTAGACTATTAACTAGACTATAAACTATAGACAAGACTATAAACTAGAATATAGACTAGACGATAGACCAGATTATAGGCTAAACTATACACTAGACCATGGACTTGATTATAGAGTTGACTGTAGCCTAGACAAATTGAACTGCAGACTTGAATACAGACTATCTATCTATCTATCTATCTATCTATCTATCTATCTATCTATCTATCTATCCATCCATCTATCTATCTATCTATCTATCTATCTATCTATCTATCTATCTATCTATCTATCTATCTATCTATCTATCTATCTATCTATCTATCTATCTATCTATCTATCTATCTATCTATCTATCTATCTATCTATCTATCTATATAAAAGGATATTGTTAAATAGTAATTATAAATGTAAAAATAATGACATCATTTTCAGGACAACTTGAAACAATGTAAAAAGTTGCAAACAACTTGTTTTTGATTTTCACAAAACATTCACTAAAAATACTAGTGGGTGCCCTTAAAGTTAACAAAAAACTTATATAATTAACATTTAAGGGAATATACTGCCAAGGATTTCCTTGGAAGTTTCATTTTAAAAGGAATAATTTATGATTTAACAATAAAACTAAATAAAATATTTTATTCCTAGAAATTGACATTCAAAATACTGCTAAAAAAACATGTCTAAAATACTAAGTAATAAAAACACAACAACAACTTTAAATGGCTGCAACAAATTTGACTTGAACACCAAAGTATTTTTTTTGTAAATTTATTTTTTTTATATATTTGACTTATTGCATGTAATGTAACCTGGTTTTGACCATATTTGAAAATTTGGCAGATGACCCTGTAACAATAATAAAAAAAATAAACAAACAAAACGAAACATTTTATACATTGAGTTTTGTAGTAAATAAATTACGCACAATGATGATGACGAACGATGATAATGTCGCCAATAAAGTTGACAACACTTTTTTGCATTTTTGCAAAAAATGGAAAAATTGCGTAAATTATACATAAAAAATTTGTAATCCATGTAAAAT